>NC_053143.1:55489338-55789338 GCF_016808335.1 Panicum virgatum | reverse complement strand
TCTCAAGAAATTCCTGACGATGCTCCCGGTGCTCAAATCTCCGAACCGGGCCACCGCCAACCATCCAGCTGAAGACCTGCTTCTCTACCTTTCCTGTACGACTCACGTGGTCAGCACCGCGTTGGTAGTCGAAGGGATGGAGGAGACGCACACACAGCCGACTCAACATCCGGTCTACTTCATCAGTGAAGTACTCAGCCCATCCAAAATATGGTACCCTCAGGTTCAGAAGTTACTGTATGCGGTCCTTATTACTGCTCAAAAATTGCATCATTATTTCGAGAAGCACAAAGTTGTGGTGATCACTCAGTTCCCGATCGGCAAGATACTATGCAATAGAGAGGCCACAGGAAGAACAGCCAAGTAGGCGTGCGAGCTGGGAGCACATGATATCAATTTCCACCCACGCACCGCTGTCAAGACGCAAGCTTTGGTAGACTTTGTCTCGGAATGGACAGTAAATCAAGTGCCAGATAATCCGGAACCCATCGAATTCTGGACAATGTACTTCATCGAATCCCTGAAATTGGAAGGAGCTGGAGCAGGAGTCGTTCTAACCACCCCCAAGGGTGAAAAACTCAAGTACGTGCTGCAGATTCTATTTCTGGTATCCAACAACGCGGCCGAGTATGAAGCTATGCTCCATGGCTTACGAATAGCCATTTCACTCGGGATCAAGCGTCTGATGGCCTACAGAGATTCCTTGGTCGCAATCAACCAAGTTAACAAAGACTGGGATTGTTCCATCGAAGCAATGGACAAGTACTGTGCGTAGGTCCGAAAGCTGGAGGACAAATTCGAGGGACTCGAATTTCATCATGTGGACCGCGAAAATAGTGCAGATGCTGATCTATTGTCAAAGCTTGGTTCATCCCAAGCCAAAATACCTCCCGATGTCTTCGTTCAAGAGTTGTCCCGTCCATCCATCCACAGAGACGACGTACCCCCAGAGCAGAACGTTTTGAGCACGAAAGATGCTCCGGCTGACACTGAGCACGGAAGATGCTCCGACTGACTGGAGGGTCCCCATCATCAAATACATCAGGGACGGAGACAAACCTGACAACAAGCGGCAGCTGAGCGACTCATCCGGCACGTGGCCAGCTATACATTGATCGGTGATGACCTGTATAAGCACAGCGCAGCCGGCATTCTTCTGAAGTGCATCGACACATCTCGCGGCAAGAGCCTGCTGCTTGAGATTCATGCTGGGTAGTGCGGCAGCCACGCCGTGTCAAGAACATTAGTCAGGAAAGCATTCAGGGCCGGATTCTACTGGCCAACAGGAAAGCAGGACGCAGCTGACCTGGTGAAGCACTGTGAGGCGTGTCAATTTTTCGCCAAGCAGCATCACCTCCGGGCTCAAAAGTTGCAAACCATCCCCATTTATTGGCCTTTTGCATGCTGGGGGCTCGACATGATTGACCCATTCAAGAAAGCTCAAGGAGGATACACTCACATGCTGGTTGCCATTGACAAATTCACGAAGTGGATCGAGTACAAGCCAATTGCTTTCTTGACCTCCGCCAAAGCTGTGGAGTTCATCCAGGAGATCATATTCCGCATCGAGATTCCTAATAGTATCATCACAGACCTGGGTTCCAATTTCACTGGCGATGAGTTCTTTACCTTCTGCGAGAAATGGTCCATCCTTGTCAAGTATGTCTCAGTGGCACACCCAAGAGCTAACGGTCAGGTCAAGCAGGCTAATGGCATGATTCTTGATGCCCTAAAGAAGAAGATCTTCGCCAAGAATGAGAAGCTCGCCGGCAAGTGGATCAGGGAACTTCCATACATAGTCTGGAGCCTCAGAACTCAGCCCAGCAGGGCATTCAACGGGAACACTCCATTCTTCATGGTCTATGGCTTAGAGGCTATGCTACCATCCGACTTAGCTTTTGGAGCTCCCAGACTCATGTTCAACGATATAGCCAGAGCAGAAGCAACTTGGCTGCAACAGATCGATTTACTCGCATAAGAGCGACTCAACACAGTAATTCAGTCGGCAAGATATCAACAGACCTTGCGATGCTATCACAAGCGCAACATGCGCCCTCGTGCTTTTCAAATCGGCAAGCTAGTTCTACGCAGAGTCCTAAAGGGGGCAGGGTGCCACAAACTGTCCCCTCCTTGGGAGGGTCCATACATCGTCACGGAAGTCTCTCGTCCCGGGTCCTATCGGTTGTCTCAAATGGATGGAACTCCAGTCGGGAACTCATGGAACATAGAGCATCTTCGCAAGTTCTATGTATAAGTTATCGCGACCTCAGAGCGGCGTGTTTTCGTCTGTCCTCGTGATCGCATTTGTAACTGTCGTGACCTTAAAGCGACGCGTCCTCAGTGTACCGTAGTCGGATGTACTCAATGAATAAAGAATGCATGACCTCTGTGCAAAATGTCTCTTTTGTCGTACTCTTGCATTGCATCCTGCATAGATTTTTTTCTCCTTTGTGCTCAGCATCTACACACAGGGCAATTAGCCTTAGGTCCTGACCCAACCTACGGCTGGTGTTACATGCTCACGTAGTGTCATAAAAGGGTGTACTCTATCCCTCCTTACCGGGCAATCAGCCTTAGGTCCTGATCCGACCTACAGCTGGTGTTACATGCTCACACAGTTTCATAAAATGGTGTACTCTATCCCTCCACACGGGGCAATCAGCCTCAGGTCCTAACCAAACCTACGCCTGGTGTTACATGCTCACGCAGTTTCATAAAAGGGTGTACTCTATCCCTTCACATGGAGCAATTAGCCCTAGGTCCTGACCTGACCTATGGCTAGTGTTACATGCTCACGCGGTCTCCTTAAAAGGGTGTACTCTAAACCCGTCGCTACCAGGCAATCAGTATAGGTTGTAGCCAGACTTATGATTGGTGTTACATGCCTACGCAGTATCCTCTGGAGCATGATTGAACTCGATACGCCAGGCAGTCAAAGCTGGCACCATATGTCTTCATCGATAACTCTACAGGAAGAACTCGATTTTGTCTTGTCATGCTTTTTCATAAACATTCTCATGTTGCAGCCCAGGTACTTGAGAGCCAATGGACCGGCTTCATTGCTCTCCTGGAGTGATGAGTGATTGTCAACGAGCTCAAGCCCTCCGATGGACTGGAGGCCCTCCGTTGGACTGGAGGTAGAGGATGATGAAGACCTCGATGGACTGAGGCAAAAGCCCTCCGATGGACTGGAGGCAATGCTCGGCATCGGTCGGCCATGGGAGTTTGGTACATGGAGGGGTGGTTCGGCAACGACGGTGTAAGTCCTCCGGTGGACTGTGAGGCGACTCCGATGGACTGGAGAAGCCGGGTGCCACCATGGTGCTCCAACCCGAGTGCATGGTGCGAATGCGTGCGAGGGAGGCTTTGGTGGCTTCGGCTCAAAACCGTCACCCAAGCTATCAAGACTTGGCGAGTGGGTCGAAACTCGTCAAGATAGAAGATTGGGCCCAGCTCGGCCCAGAAAGCCCGCAGAATAAAGTTTCCCGGTTTCCGACTTCAAAATCCTAACCCTAGTTTTCTCATCCCTATCCTCTCACACGCCCACACCCACACAGAGAGAGGGAGGACTCCGTGCCCTTCCCTGGAGCTCGCCGGCGGCCCGTACCGGGAGCCGGTGGCCGGGGGCGCGCGCCCGCGCCGGGAGCCAGCGGCCGGGGGTCCACGCTGGCATCGGGACCCGATGGACGGGGGGTCATGCTGGGAGATGGCGGCCAAGGGCCCGCGCCCGCGCCGACGGCCAGCCTCGCGACCGCGGCCAGCAGCCCACACCGCGCCGGGAGCGAGCGGACGGGGGCCTACACCCACGTCGGCGGCCGGCAGCCGGAGGGTTGTGCTGAGCCACGGGCTAGGGCCACGCCGGCGGCCGGGGTTGGCTCTGTTGGCCCAGGCAGCCGCGCCATGGCCGGAGGCCAGCTGCGCTGCACCAGCGGTCAGGGACCTAGCCGATCTGTTCGCTCATCTTCAGGACCGCGGTGGTTCAGCTTTGTGCATGTATTATTTTGTGTGTTCTTGTGATTTTTGAATTACCACAGCAAGATTTACTTTCCTGTAGATTTAGTGATAGTCTAATTCAGTCTGTGCAATACTGGGTACACGCAAAGTGCTCTTGTAATTGTGTGCCAGTGACTATTGGCTAAGATTTCTTTTGTTGTATTTGCTTAGATTTGACCACAAATCTGTAGGCATATAGTTGTGTCTTTGACGAATCAAACTTTCATGACTAATGAATCATTGAAGCTCAATGTGACATTTGTACATATCAACTTTTATTTTTTTTAATTCACACAAAGCAGAGCGTCGAATGATCGGTCGGTAAAACAATGTCTGTTGGCAAAACTTATACCGACGCCACTTACAACGACATATGTGTGGTGTCGGCATATATTTATACCAACTGATGGTCCGTCGGTACAACGGCTTTTACCGACAGACGATCAGTCGGTGTAGCGAGGCTGTGGTATAGTGATTGTTGATGACGGCTGCATAGGGGATGGCTTACACATTTCCCAATCAGATGTCAGTTCAGGATAAATACAACAAAAGACTCAACGCAATGGACAGGCATATGTACCTCGGGGGCTCAGGACCTTCTTCAGTCATTGTGTTAAATGGGAAGAGAGGGACTGCTTCTATACATTTGTTCAAAATGGCGTCACATTCTGTTGTATCCAAATCCTCTTCCGTGGCCAGAGGTTTCTGAGCGGGGGACAAGGAGGTATCATGATCTTGTCACCTCTTTTCCCTTCTCTCGCGATGCTTGAGGGGTGTTTCTTCCTCCTCTTCCTCGTCGACCAGGTTGTTCCAATCGATGCCTGATGGCGAAACATCAGCTGTGTTTTCTGATGAGACATCATGTTTGGCCTTCTTACTTGGCCCCTTAGGAGCTGCTGATAAGTCGGGCGAGGCAGCAGCGGACCTCTTGCTGGCCAGCCGACGTTCAGCGGTCCTCTTGATCAATGCTGGCTTGGACCTCACAGCAGACATTTTGGTACGGGTTCGTTTTGGAACCGGCTGAGTCAATGTATTCTCCCTAGCGGTTTTTGAATGCTCAGGGGCTTTACTAGTTCGGTTGGCGTCTTCAGGCCCGGGGACTTGGCCCTTGTCAATTCTAGTGTCCATTTCATCTCCAGAATCTCTCGCAGGGCCTCGAATTACAATGAATGTTGAGGCTTCATTATTGTTTTCTCCCTGAGTGGCTGCAATAATCGCCTCTATCTCTTGAGCAGTTAGATTGGAATTCTCCTTCAGTACCTGCTCCACATTTTGCTGTGGTGGGTCAGACAGAAATCTGGCAAAATCACTCTGCAAGCACAAGTCAAGGAGGACAATTATTTCAGTACATAGCGATAGGCTGGGTAATTGATTCGGCCAGACAATAAGTTACTTACTGACGTGGAGGGAGCAGAATGCCAAGCTGAGTATGGCTATGGCGCACCCTCATTGTATAAGTCACCCTTCAGCATTGAGCCACTACTAGAAAAACTGCCCTTGGCACCGGTCGGAGAATGCCTTTGGTACCGGTTTTTTGAACCGGTACCCCCAAAGTGGTACCAAAGGCCTTTGGTACCGGGTAAAACAACCGGTGCCTAAGCCTTCAAAATTCACGCAAAATATTCTCTTTGGTTGGGACTTGAACTCGCGACCTCTAGCCTCGCACGTTGCTCCTTTACCATCTCAGCTAAACAGTTGTTCTGATCGAGTAGAAGATATTTTCCTTTTAAAGTAACCAATGGATGAGCCTAAGGTACCGGTTGGTAACACCAACCGGTACCTAAGGCTTATCTATAGGTACCGGTTGGTGGTACCACCCGGTACTAATATAAAAGTTACCACCCGGTACCTATGGAGAGCCTTAGGTACAGGTTGATAATATCAACCGGTACCTAAGGCTCATTCATAAATTCCATCCACCCCAAAAGTACCGGTATGGAGATGAACCGGTACCTATGCTAGCATAGTACCGGTTCATCTCCATACCGGTACTTTTGGGGTGGACCTAAGGCTTGTTTTCTAGTAGTGAGCCAACTGTAGCCTAAATCTCTGGCTCAGTAATCAAGTGGCTGATGAAAGGACCGGTAGCTCGCTCTAGCCTAAGAGGGGAAGGGGGTGAATTAGGCAACTAAAAACTTAGACATATGGCTCCAACTAGTTTGCACAAACTTAAACTAAATCAAGCTATCTAGATGTGCAACTATGGTTGTTCTAGTGTGAAACCCCTATCCTAAAAGAGTTTAGCATCATATAGCCTTTCCTATCAAGAAATTACTCTATGAAAGTAAATGCATACAAAATGATAGTATGAAATGCGGAAGCTTAAAAAGCGGGATAGGAGATAGCAAACTCTTGACGCGGGTGTTTATCCCGTGGTTCGGTTAGCCACAAAGGCACACCTACATCCACGTTGTTGTAGCACTCACTAAGAGTATTGCTACTCGGCCACCAAGTCTCTTCCGTGAACACAATCACGATCACCTTGGCCCCGGGTTCCACTAAGGAGCTTCTCTACAAAGGATGGGGGTCTCCACATCCCCCGCACAAAGTGTCGTCGCCGCTCCACGCTAAGTCGGAGGTTCGATGACATTGCCGGCGAGCCTTCAAAGCTCCAAAGTGCTGGCGCACCGAAATCTTCTTTTGGTTCAGTTAAGAACCACAGCACAAAGGCTCTAAGCCTTGCAAACTCACTCACTAAGAGTTATCCTTTACACAACACTCTCAAAGTGTGCTAAGGGCTAAGGATATGATCACTATGCTCTTGTATGGCTTGGAGATGTTCTTGAGTAGTGTGGGAAGTCCAGCAACTCCAGCAAACTTCAAATCGCCAGGGTGAGGCGTATATATAGGATACCAAGTCTTGTAGCCGTTGCTCCAACGATCAGCAGAAATCTGCATATCATCGGATGAACTGATGCCTCTGGCGGGGTAGCGTCGGTTCATCCGGTCACTCTAAGACCCGAAGTAGCCGTTGAACTCCTGACAGCTGACACAGTGATCATCGGTTGAACCGATGATTGCCCGTCGGTTAAGCCGGTCACTCACAGCACTCAACTAGTCGTTGGCCTTCTTCTCTTCTGGTGACGTCATTACACCAGTGCTTTGCTCCGATGCATCACCGGTTCATCCGGTGCTGAAGGATCTTCTCCTGGGCGCTTGACATCGTCTCTGGAACATAGTATGCCCAATGCACTGATGCCTGTTGTGATACCGTCGGTTCAACCGGTGCCTCACATGATCTTCACTTGAGCTTCAGAGACACACCAGGGCGTCGGATCATCCGACAACCATCGGATGCACCGATGCTGTAGGCATCGGTTCAACCGGTGCTACTTAAGTTTTTCTGTCTTGATATCTTTGACTTGGATTTCTTCACGGTCTCTTCAATTCTTGTCCTTTGGACCGAAGAGCTACGCCTATCTTCTCTTTGTCATCACTTGAACCTAAAAGCCTGAGAATGGTTATCTTAACAATCATATTAGTCCCATTGATTGCGTTGTCATTCGATCACCAAAATCACTCGAAATGGAATAAATGGTGCCATGTTCGTTACAGCTGATTTCTCTATTGGGATCATTGGCTCCGACATACATATATGCTGGAAAGGCACGATTTTTCAGTGGCTGAAGGCTGCAGAATGTGAAGTCAATTGCAATTGCTTGGGAAGTTAGGCCCTACTTCTTCAGATATTCGATTTCGTTGAGTAGAGAATTGATTTCAGTCATTTCTTCGTCAGTTGGTGCCTCTTCCCAACTAGGCAGCTTGGTGTTGGGCTGTCGGCCCGATCGAGCTAGCAGTGATTTTTCATGATTCCCTATCGTAAACCACTTGGAATGCCATCCTCTATTGCTGTCCTTGAGGGCGATGTCTAAATATACTGCTTTTCTGCCGTGGCACAACTCCAAACTAGCGCTGCCAATTACCAGCAAGACCCTATCTCTGGTGCCGGGTTTGCAGTGGTATAGATATTTCCATAGTCCAAAATGGGGGTTAATTCCAAGGAACACCTTGCAAAGGTGTACAAAGATGGCGAGTTGCAAGATCGAATTGGGATTCAAATGAGTGAGGTCAATCGAATAGAAATCAAGGAGACCTCGGAAGAAACAACTGACAGGAAGCCCAAGACTGCGGACAAAGAAAGGGGCGAAAACTACAGATTTATGTGTATCTTCGGTTGGGGCACCCTCTCCTTCCTAGCTTTTCCAGCCAGCTAACTCCTGGGAAGGGAGAACACCCATTTGTACCAACCGCAGAAGATCGTATTCAGATGTGGTGGACTTATGGAACGTGGTGTATGGGCAGGGAATCTGTCGATTCTCATCGTGTGGAAGTCCTTCATTGGTGTTCCCACGTTCGCTTGTAGTCCTCTTCTTGGGAGCCATAATCGGTGGAAGGAAAGTGGCAGCAGACAGTAGGGTAGTCTCCAATGGCGGATTTCGAACTCACGAATGGAGGCGGCGGAGTAAATGTGGAAGTTGGGGAATGAGTATTCGAGTGGAAGGAACCATTAGGGTATTGGTCTTCTTATAGCCCTGACGGCGTTCAGTGAAGTCATTTTTCATCATGTATTCTGGTGTTGACGCCGTTAATGCTTATCATTTTGAGTCGGGCAGTTGTTTGCTCTTTGAGGCTTGAGTCGGCAAGATTTCAGTCGGGGCACTATCTAATGTATGCTGGTTACTAAGCGCCAGTTCAGGTTGATTGATTATTTGTCTCGGCAATGATGGTCTTGAGGCGGGCTTCTCTCACTTAGCACAGGGATTGTTCATCTATAATTGTTTCGTCAGGACTTTACTAGGGCAACATGTGGAACCATATCTGCAGTTCTTGTTATATGTTAGCTCGGACTTCTTACTGAATGCTATAGTCCCTTGGAGATAATTCACTTGGATGATTATTAGTTCAAGCAATCAAGATCTATTCTCAGTTTTCACTCGGATAGCGTCAATACATTGGGGTGGATTTCGATTCACTCGAGCGTGGATATTTTCCTCATAATGCCATGCCAAAAAATGCGGGTATGATTGCAACTTCAACATAAATGATGGAACTCGACCAAGGACAAGCAAATGAATCTGCAGTTGAAAGCAACAGGTAGCTATAGATAGATCAAACAAGTCCATCACACTAATTCATTACAAGATGATATTACTGGAGGATACATTGATGCCCTACTACTACGACTATCTACTGCTACTGACGCTGCGGGGCGGCGATGATCTATTGGCCGGGGGTTGGCCCCATGATGTGGCGGCATTTCGGAACATGGGTGAGGGCGTCGTCACCATCGCCGGCGTCACCGTCGTTACCGCTGTCGCCACCGTGGCCGCTGTCATCGTTATCGTCCTCGTCGTCCTCGTCTTCTTCCTTGTCCTCATCGTCCTCCTCCTCCTTGCTCTCGTCGTCTGGACCGCCGAGGCCAGGATGATTGAGGCCCCGGACCATGGCCTTCTCCTTCTAGTTGTACTAGTCGGAGTCGAAGTTGCCCAAGTCTTCCTCTGGTGCCTCCTCTTCTTCTTCCTCGCCCCCGGGAGGGCTTCTTCGCCATCACCGTCTGGATGGGCAGGCGAGTCCTCATCATCAAAACCGCCGGCGAAGTACTCGTCCTCCTCGTCGGAGAACTCGTACTTTGACGGTTTCGATGGGTCCGCGCGCTTCTTTCCCTTGCTGCCAGCCATGGTGCTCGTGAGGGGAAGGAAGGCTCTGGTTGTTAAGGGAGATATATGTGATTGGCAATGGAAGCGTGATGAACGCAGGGACTCAAGCCCTGCTTATATAATGGCAGCCGTGCCGCTTCATCTTCTATGTGGTACGGATGAAGGAGAAACGCTTTGTATTCCAGATGGCCACGCGTCAGCATATCTAAGCACGTGATGGTTGGGAAAAGCGGATCTGATGGTGGTTCTGTTTCCAAAGTGTCACGCGTGTTGTGGGGCACAACGCTTCATATTCTTGGTAGTTTCCAATTACACCCATTGGGTGGGGAATTTTCTAAAAAATTCTGCCGAGGCAAGCCTGGGGATTTCAGTCGGGCGTTAATAACTCGGGAGAGGTGGTGAAGATCAACTTCAATCAGAAGCAGGTAACTCGGAAAGGCTTTCTAGATTTCTAGATCTTCTAGCTGATTGTTACTCAAGTCAAGTCAAAGCCTGGGGGCTACACCCATTGGGTGCACCTAGTCGGTGCAACCAATAGGAAGATACACTAGGGACAAGGAAGCGTTGTTGACTCAGTGCTGTTCACATTCAGAGCTCTGGATTTCTTCGGAGTCTAGAGTTGATTATTCTCAAAATTAACTCGACCCTCGGGGGCTTGTGGGTGATGGATATCCCCTGGCTCCTCATGGCGTGGATTCAAGACGTGAGCCATTAGAGGGCCTAAAGAGGTTGGGCAGTTGATTTCATGGGCCGGCCGACCGATTTAGGCCCAAAGGTGGTGACGGCAAGGAGAACTTGGCAATCAAGGAAAAGTAGTGATTCAGGAAAGCACTGAAGCGTGCTTGACTCGGATTCGAACTCCGGATCATGCGGGACTCGAAGGAAAGAAAGATATGCTCGCAGATCTATGCGATCTGTTGTAATCAAAACTGACTAGGAGATTTAGAAGGAAACCTGACTTGTAACCCAAGAACTCGTCATCCTATATAAGGCAGGTGAGGGGCCCCTACATCTCTCTCTAATTCCTCTCTTGCACCATCATGTACCAAAGCCCTAGCGCTCATTGTAACCTCGAACACGCAGCAAATACAATCTCGCCACAAACAGAACGTAGGGTGTTACGCTTTCCGACGGCCCGAACCTATACAAACCTCGTGTCTTGTTGCGTTTCGTGCAAACCATCGAGCTACAGTCGATTTCGCCGACCACCAAAAGCACTACGTGAGGCATCCCGTGGTGTACTATCGGTACAAAAAACCCCGATAGGAGGAGAGCTCGCTGGCGATATGCGAGGCTGGGTGGCTCACGGGGTGAGGGCCATCAGGCTTGCGGCGCGCGGGGGTGGGAGCATGGGCGTTCGATGCGCTGCACGTGCTTAATAGGTCGTAGAAGATATTGCGGGCCGGGCAAGCCGTGCTACGACTAGGACATGTTTAGCCTGTCTGCATGGGCCCACCTAACGAGGTCCAACAGCCCAACACACAGAGGGCCCCCTCCCTCCCTCACAGCAAAACAGGGAACCGGGACGGTCGGTGAGCAGCCAGCGACGTGGTGGCGGCGCGGCAATAGGCGAACCCACATCACGCGACGGTGCGAGCGAGGGGGGCAGCTCGAGCAGGCATGGAAGGGAGCAGGACAAAAGGGGCCCCCGCCGGCGTAGGGGACAGGCTTGAATTCCATCCCTTCAATTGGGCGGCCTTCTCCAGGGTATGCCTTCGTTCTCCTAGCTAGCTTTCGTTTTACATTACATGACGATTGGGTTTGCGTGATTTCAAGATTGACATGGAGGCGTCAAGTGCAGAAATCTGAGGGTTTTTACAGCTCGATCAATTAGATGAAGGTTAACACTGAAGATTAGTTATCACATCGTGAATTCATGATCAAGACTTTGAATCAATCTCCATCTCGATCTACCGGGCACTCTCCCTCTAGGAAAGGAAACAATAATTTGGCTTTTACTTGTTTTAAAATTGAGCAGCAACAACTGAGTATTTGAAGAGACAGCAACTGAGAACTCAATGAGTGGGTGATATATTCCAAATTCCAACTATGCGCTCTATATCCCTTACGGTTACTGTAATATTTGGTGGACTCAACAACTTTAATTATAGACAGTCATGCCAGTAGCAATGTGCAACAGGTTACAACTGCACAATCGACAGAACTGCAGGGTTGCATATACCCTCTGGGCTGCTGGCCCTCTTGTCCTCCCCATCTTGTGCTTTTCTGTATAAACTTAATTAAATCTCACCTTGCTGTGCGTCAGACATGTTATATAGTTCAACCCAGTTCATGTGTTATTATAGTTCAACCTAGTTCATGTGTAATGAGACTCCACTACAGAGCACTTCTCTTTTTTTATTTGGCAACCTGTTTCCTTGTATGGATTTTCACCTAGTGTAATCAATGTGTCAACCACATATGGCAAGCTGCACGAAATCTATCTATTAGTGCCACAAAGTAGTCTCAAGATTCAATTACAAGATGGGAAATTTGTTCTCCAAGTAGCCACCCTCTCCTACCCACTAACTGTGGGGACTAGATTACTATAATCTCACTTTTCTTGAAGCTCTTGCTTGGGTTTCGAAAACCTAGGGTTAGAGAGCCCTAAGCACCAACTAAACCAGCCAAGAGAGATGGAAATGACAGCCTCACCTCTTAGTTATACTACAACTCTAATCCAAAGACAGTTTTCACTTAACCCCCTATATTACAGACTCTTACACTAAGGGCACGTTTGGATCCCTTGATGGATCTTGCCGGCTTGCCTAGCCTGGCCTCTCCCAGTAAGGCAAGAGTTTGCCAGAGGAGGAGAGCCAATTTGCCTACCCTAACTTAGCATGGAAAAGCTTAACAGCTCAAACACCAAAAATGGCTAGCTAGCAAACCAAACATACATACATAGTATTTATCCTTGCCAAGCTAGGCAACAGAGTACCTGGCAAGGGTACCAAACACCCCCTAAGAATGCCCATAGGGGTCTTAAAAGACGCCATGTAACTTGCATAGACGAACATGATGGAGTCTTTGACCTTCTTTGCCTGAAGCAATCTCCCGATGACCTCCACATGTCCAGTAGTGCGTCCCTTGAGGATAACTCTGGTTTTGGCGATACAGGCAACTGGCCCCTGGTTTTGATGGTGGAACCAGGAAATGCTCTTGGGCCCCGGTTTTGACGCTTGAACTGGAAAACGATTGTGGGCTTCTCATCTTGAGTGATTTTACGGCTCACGACACCGTCCCGGGACCAAGGTCACACTTGCGGGCCGGGGCAAACTCGGACCTCAACTTGAGCCACTTGTCAGTCTACTCGGCAGCGATTTTGTCACGCCAAGTCCACTCTGGTGCCGCCTCTCAGTCCACTGCTTTTGCCCGCTAGACCCTTAGCAGGTCTTCGGTAGTTGACAATCGCTCATCACAGCTAGGACGAAAGGCCAGACTCGGTACAGTTGAGTCTCTCAGTTCGAAATTAGATTAGTTGATCACTTGTATATGGACTTATGGAGCCATGCATAATCCATTATTTTACAAAGTTACATGTGTCCAAAATATTACTTATATAGTACAGTGAAGATACTTTATACCGATGTACACTGAAGGATTCAATTCATCTTTCACCTTGCTTACTTACCTCCATCATTGATTGTTTCCTTTCACATCTTGTATATGCTGGATTATAGTCTTGTACTGTAACACCCTAATGTAAATTTCCAGCTTTTGTAATAAAGATAATTTGCTTCCTTTGTTTTCCTAAGGTTTAATTTTGCTTAGCTTGCATTTAATCTAACTGTTTTTCACAAGGAATTAAAATTTTTCTAGGTTTAAACGTGTTTGTGCATTCATGCTGGTGCATAAGTTTTATTTGGTTGAGTGCATAGGGTTTGAACTCAAATTTCATTTGAATTCAAATTAGTTTGAGTGGTGTTTGAAAAAGAAAAGAGAAAGAAAAAAAGGAATCCTCAATTGGGCCTAAACCCAAACCACAGGAAGCCCTTTTCCCTCCGTTCGGCCCAGTGCACCAGCACCCACTCCGGCCCAGCTCTGCGCTTCGCCGCCTCAGCCCAGCTCCGCTCGGTCCGCTCCACACGCGCCCCCACTGACATGCGGGCCCGCATGTCAGCCCCCACCCGCAACGCCCGCGCGTCGCCCGACCCCCGCTCTGTGTCTGACAGCCCCGGCCCACCGGTTAGCGCCTTCCCTCCTTCCTTCCTTTCTTCCCCGCGCCAAGAGCCCCCTGCTCTGCCTCGCCGGACCCCCGCTGCCTGTGGACCTACTTGACCCCCGCTGCCCCATGGACCAACCCCTAGACCGTGGCCTGCTCATCAGCTTGCGCAGTCCTTCTAGAAGCCACACCCGAGCTCGGATCACGCAGCGCCGTTAGCGCGATCTGTTTTCCGCGCAGAGCAGCACCGCCCGTGATCCTCGCCGGCCTTCCACCCAGGGCACGCACGCCCAGGTCACCGCCGCCGCTCTACAAATAGCAATCCCGACCCTCTTTGAACCATAACTCGCCACGCCACCACTGCCGCTACACCCCAGCGTCACGCTCGCCTTGCTCCGCCGGAGCAAAGCTCCCTGCTCCGCCGCGGCCACGCTGCTCCGCCGCGCCATAGCTTCCCCAGAGCCGCACAGCAGCTCCACCCCGTGCCCAGGACCGTCCCCGAGCTTGCTGCCCCGACCCCGGACCTCGCTTGCGCCGGAATTCCACCGGAGCGCCATCACATGTAATCCTGTGCGCCACCGCAATTCCTCGCCGCTGGCGAATCACAGGTCGCCCTGACCTGTTGTACACCTCCACAGATCACGCACGGACTGGATCGTAGGTTCCAGACGCCCGGAGTACCCCTGCATCGACTTCACCTCCAAGCCTCGCCGTGCGCCACCGCAGGACTTCAACGTTGACGCCCCTACACGCCGTCACAGCACGCGTTCGAGCCTAGGTGAGCACTGCCTCGGTCCCCTATGTCCTTTGTGTTAGGTTCTATGACCCGTGCCGCACCCTAGGTGCCCGAACACCACACGCCGACGACCCTCGCCGCAGCTCCACCATGGCGGAACCTCTGCAGTGTACCCCAGCCCTGCACAACCTCTGTTTCGTTTTGTTTTAGCCCTGCGCGCGCTCCCTGCCCCTTTTGCACACGCGCCCGAGCCCCAAAATACCCTGCACGGCTCACGCCGGCGAGCGCCACCACGCAGAACTGCCCCCGCCGCCGCGCACGCCGTCCCGAGCTATGATCCCCCGATCTGAGTGCACAGGTGGATCACGCATGCCGCGTAGATCACGCCTGACCCAAACCCCAGCCGACTCAACCCCCGGAGCACCGAGAACGGTGAACTCCGGCAAGCCCCGCGCCACGCCTCCGCGGACAGAGCCGCCGGCGGACGAGCGCCGCCGCCCCGTGCGCGGGATGGATCCCAGTCGTTCGATACCGAGTAGACGCGCAGGATTAGATATGAGAGCCATCAAACCTGAACCTTTAGATCTGATTTGAGCGCTCCAGATTAGATCAACATACCCCTTCGTCCTGAGCCATCCGATTTAGATCCAACAGATCACATCCACCCCCCTGCCAATCGGGTCCAGTCCGTTAGATCCGACGCCAACACTCAGGATTAGATCCGGTTTCAGATCGGGTCCGGATCATTAGATCCAGATCTGACAGCCCTTATCCTTAGATACCGTTTCGGCCGGAATGTTTTGCTAAAGAGACTCTGAGCTTTTCCAAAATCAACCCGCAGTCCTAGCCAGTTCAAAAGTATTTCCAGATAGGTCCTGTTGGTAACGCTTTGGCCCCTGACCTTTCCAGTTTTTGTTCCTGCAGTCCAGCCCAGGTCTTTTTGCACATCAGCCCTCGGATCTTTTTAGTTTTGCACGTAAGCCCCTGGTTTTTGCGCAGAACCCCCTGGAACCTTAGTTTTTCTGGCAGTTTAGTCCCTGGACCTTGTTTTAGCTCTAGTTTTCGCGTTCTAGCTCCGTTTTAGGTGGTTTTCGCGCCCACGCGATTGTTGTGATGCGTAGAATAGTTCTAGCCTAGTTTTCTATGTTGTTTTTATGCATTGATGTGCTGTTTCTTAGCCTTTGCTCTTGTTTGCATTTATGTGTATGTGCTGCTCTTGTTTTGGCGTTGCGATCGTGGTTAGACTTCGAGCCACCGGAGGAGAGCCACCTTCTTCAGAGTAGTTCGAGCAGCAGCAGGAGAACTTTGAGGAAGCCACGTATAACATGATTTCCTATCACACTTAAATACAATTTCATACTACATTTTAATATTGTGTGCCTATAAGGATTTCCTAGCCACTTTATCCTTTATATAATTACCTTGGGTTGCATTTTGGTTAGTTGTTCTAGGTGCTGCGCTCTCACACATATTTATGGTCCTTTTAATTAATTTTGATTAAAGGTCTTATGCAACTTAATTTCTAGAGCGTACCCTCTGTGCTGTGTGCTTGAGTGGTGTACTTCTCTTTAAAATATGTTATTGTTAGGGGGCCAGCACGGTACTTAGTGCTTGGTTGGCCACTCTCCATAAGGACCGGTTCATAGAGGGACAACTTGGGACAACCGCGCAACCACAAGACTGGAATGGGACGGTCTTGGCTTACTAATTAGGTCATTTTGTTTGGGAGTAACTTACCTGCGGGGCAAGAGGGGTGGAAAGCTTCTATGGCCCTCGCTATACGAGGCTTGGTCTGTGCTGTGTGCTTGTACCCCCTCGAGGCCTGCTCCATAGTCGCTGATCCAGAATCCTTAGCGGTTACACCTTACCAACGTGTCCTTTGTAACGGCCTCGTAGTGTTCTTGCTAGTCATCTCACCTAAGGAAGTGTGATGAACAACTAGCGTAGCCCATGACTTGTGGGTAAAGATGTGCAACCTCTCGAGAGTGAAAACTGGTATACTAGCCGTGCTCACTGTCATGAGCGGCCTAGATCCTCCGTCTGATTAGTGGGGGTTACCTTGGTGGTTTTTGGCATGGTTCTCAGTAGTTTCTTAATTAAATATGATTAATTTCTATGTAATTTGGGTTTATGGTAATTCATCCACTTATAGTAAATAGCTTAAATAAAATTTGCCAAGATTAAAAGCTAATGCAGTTGAGTCAGCCAATCTTAGAGCCTCATAGTCGTGTTATACTTATTGAGTACAAGTTGTGTACTCACTCTTGCTTCCTCTACACCTTCTTTGGATATCTTCGACTGCTGCTCAGTTCCCGGTGATGTGGACTACATCAGCGGCTTCGACGACTTCTAGGCGCTTCATCTCCCAGTCGACATCCCTGTGGTGCCTTGCTTCAGAGAGAGTTTTCGTATATGTTTTACGCTTCCGCTGCATCAGACATTTTTGTCATTCATGTAATAATAATACATTCGTACTCATTTATTATGTCTTTTTACGTGACATGTGTTGTGATATCTTGATAGTTCTGTTGTATATATGCGTGCCTTGATCTTGGCGCATATATGATTGCTCGGTTTATGTCATTTGTAAACCGGGTGTGACCGAATTGGTATAAAAGCCGTGTCGACTGTAGGACGAAAGCCTAGTTAGAACTGGTCGAATTTAGAACTTCTTATCTGTGCCTTGCTTGCTGAACAAAAATAAAAATTTATTTTTGCTCCTATCTATTTTCCTTGAGTCCAAAAATTTTAATTCACTCAATCTCTCTAGTTCTTTCGGTAGGTTTTGGCCATTCTCAGCTGACTGACCCCATAAGTTTAGGCTACCTTTGTAAAAGTAATCTAGAACGCTTCCAACGCGTTGTGTTAGTCGAGTCGTGTGCTAAGCTCGGCTAAAATGTGAATCTTGTATGCTTGTTTTATGCAAACACGTATGAGTTGGCTTTTTGGTTGATTGCATAGTCTAGTTGTTGAACATGTTTAAAAGAAATCATCTTTTAAGTTAAACTTGAATTAATTAATAAAATGAGTTAGATCGTTGAGGGTACAACCAATCACTCTGTTCTTTCTACTTTATCATTCCAGAATTTCTTTTCGATAATCTACAATATCTATCACTCAGGAATCTTTGTTCAATTCAGCTGGTGAACCGAAGGAGGACCGGCACTGGCCAGCAGCCGCAGGGGCAGACTAACCAGGGTGCCGACCAGCCGTTACCGATGCCGCCTCCCTTGACTCTGGAGCAGTTCTTCCAACTCCAGATGCAGATGATGGCGACCCTGACCACTACGGTTCAGGCACTGCAGCAGGCTCACGCACAGCCTCCACCTCCACCACCGCAGTAGATCCGCGACAGGCGCGCGAACTTCCTGAAGGGCCACCCGCCGACGTTTTCTCACGTGGCTGACCCTATCCAGGCCGACGACTGGCTCCGTGCAGTGGAGCGTCAGCTGGAGATCGCTCAGTGCAACGATCGCGAGCGAGTCCTTTATGCAGCAGGGCAGCTGCGAGGCTCCACTCTCGACTGGTGGGAGTCCTACCCGGCGCAGGACCGTGACACTCTCTCCTGAGTCCAGTTCCGGGAGCGCTTTTGGAGCCACCACGTCCCCGCTGGAGTCACGAAGACGAAGCATAAGGAGTTCCTTTCTTTTAATCAGGTAAATCAAGACATAAATCCTTTTCAGCATTTTCTTTTAATCTAAATCATTTTATCTATCCTCATACCTTGTTAATTCATCTCCATATATCCTTGTTTTTCTCTTCAGGGAGCTATGACGGTGATGGAGTACTGTGACCGCTTCCTCCAGCTTGCTCGCTATGCCCCTGGAGACGTCGCCGTTGATGGCGACAAGCAGGAGCACTTCCGAGAGGGTCTGAATGATCACATTCAGTACGCGCTCCTGAACTACCGCTTCGACGACTTCAACAAGTTGGTTGATGCTGCCCTCAACACCGAGCGCAAGCGCCGGGAGATTGAGGACAAGAAGAGGGAGATGGCTCCCGCTGCATCCAGCAGCAACACACGGTCTCGGTACTGTAACACCCCAGGTGTTAATTTCATGCTTACTCGTTAATCTCGAGCCTAAACTTGTCATTAGCGTTAACAGAGTTTGCATAGTATATTCCACTTTAGCTGAGTTCCATCGCATTTTTCCCTCTAATTCAAGCCTCAAATCAAGTTTTGCCCAATATCAAAGTTGTAGATCCTTCCTTCCTCTACAACTTTTGTTTCGGCCGAATTTCAAATTTCTATATGAAATTTTGAGTTTTGGATGGTCAAAAGTGAGCCAAATTCATTCAAACTCGTCACTGTGCTCTACTGTGCCACGCCGCCCATATCGCGACCCGGCGCCGACGACTCCATGCATTGCGTGCCGGCGATCCTCGCCCTCCACGTCGCGCTCGGCCTTAACCCTCACGCACGACCTTATCCCCTCCGCCCCGGGTGCCTTCTCTTCTTCTTCCTTCCTTTCTCTTCTTCCTCTGGCTCGAGCCGAGCAGAGCCCCGTCGCCGACGCTGCGCCGGCCAGCTCCCGCCGTCCTGCGCCTCGATTCCTCGCGCCCCAAGCCTCTCTAACTCGCCCTCCACCTCCGTCGGCCATCCCCGAGCCCGGCCGCACCCTACCCCGGTCGGAATCAACACCCCTGTACCGCCGGCCTCCATTAAAGTTTTGTCGAAACTCAGGCCACTGCCGAACTCCAACTCCCGGCCACAGTTTCCACCAACCGACAGCTAGAATCGACTCATCTCGATTTGCTGAAGCTCGTGCTCTCCATGTTCCATTGCATTCCACGAGTTTCCATGCTCATTCATGGCGCCGTCGCCGCCGCCATGCTGCCGCTCGCCGCGGGCCGCACGCACGCCACCCTGCTCCGTGCCACGGCGCGCCCCAGCTCCGCCCTGGTCGTGGGTTCGTGCTGCCCCAGGCACCCCTTGCCGGGCCGCCACCACACGCCGCCGCCATGGCCACCCGTGGAACTGCTCCCATCGCCGGCCCTCCTCCGGCCACCCCCGGCATCAACCGAGACCACCCAGAGGTAGTTCTCGTGTCCCTCATGCTCCACCACCTCTCCCTCGCCGCTAGGAAGCACCCCATCGCCGGAATCGAGCTCCCCGAGCCTCCTCTGTTCCAAAAATCGTGACCAGGGGCTCCACACAAGAATTGAAACTTTTCCAGGGGCCTAACTGCACAAACCATGACTCAGATGAATAGTGTCGCGCTGGACCTTTTTGAAATTTTTGGCTGAAACTTTGGAAAATCGTAGTAAATCATAGAAAAATCAGAAAAATGCAAACTAAAATTTGTTAGATTCTTTGTTCTAAGATCTACAACCTTTCTTACATGTTGATCTTCATTTTCTAAATAGTTTTTGCTCTAGTTTAAATGTTATTTTAAGTCATTGCAAGCTTTGAAAATGTATAGTAAATAGTAGAAAAATGGTAAAATTTAATTATAGTTGGGTTAGCTTTATTTTGGCATGTAGAACTTAGGAAAAATATTTAACCTGCTGTTTGTTTAATGTTTTTATGATATATTGATTTAATCATGAGTAATGCTTGTTTTAGCTTGCTTATTTAATATTTGCAGTTCTGGAACTCAAAAAATTATGAAATTTATGAAGTAGCTTACCCTTTGCATGTTTAGTTCACTGTAAAAATTTCGTGCCCAGAAACTATGTGTATGTTTGTAAATCTATTTTTGTTCAGTTTGTCTTGTTGAGGCTAAAATAAATCCTTTATGTTAGCAATAAATGTTGGTAAATTGTTTTTACTCTCCTTATCAGTGTTTTATCATGCGAGTTAATCTGTGCTATCAGATCCTTACTGCATGTCAAGTTGTTGCATTTGTTTGGTTCCTAGATATAGTTTTCATTTTGTGTGTTACTAAGATGTGTTTTCCTACATGTTAATTTCAATAGCTAATTCTTGTTCCTATGTAAGTCATGTTAACCCATTTAGGACCAGAATATGGTTTGTGTTTATTCACCTTGCTTATGTTTGCTTGTTGAGTTAAATAAAATCTATAGTTAATCCTTCTTGATTTATAACTTGACTTTTCTAAATGAGTTTACTAATGGTTTTTGGAAGGAAACACTGCAGGCTAAAATAAATTGAGTGAACTCTCGTGTTGTAGCACCAACCCGTTTTTGCCTTGTGAACTTGTTTGCGGTGCTTACTCGATAAATGATTGTCTAGGCATGTCTTTCTTTTAATCGCGTTACATTGCTTTGCATCATGAGCGCCCACGCAATTGTGACCTTATACTTGCCTCTGTGTGATTTTTAAATGCATCATGTGGTGTTTCCTTAAGCCCGTGTGCTTGCATCGTTGCATCTCATCTAGGTACGCTAGATGCGCGACGCGTGGAACTAAAGGATAAAGTTGGAGCCGAGCCAGAAGATGGTGTACTGGTGGACGCATCTAGAAGATGGACGGATGGATCCCGATGTGCAGGACCAAAGGAAGCTGCTCGCCAAGCGAATATCATCTAACCAACACTAACTTAGTGTTACTCCTAGGCAAGCCCCGGAGCATAACTCTTAATTTCAGTATTCAATGTTTATTATATAATTATTGTGCATTTATGTTTCTAGGAGTTGATTGGAACCATAGATGCATGATCCCTAGGTTTTCTTAGTTACTCTACTAGTGTGCAGGTCGTTAGTATTGCAATGATTAATTAGGACTCGGTAGAAGTCGAGTGATTCCTGTCACTCACGAGTTATAGGTACTTGTTACTTATGATAAAGTGGTTTGAGAATGAATATGTGAGAAAAGAAAAATGGAGACCAGGCGGAGAGGAATTGGATGATGGATATGGAATGTATGGAAAGTGGACCTCTGCCTATGTCGATTGAGGACCGTACCGTTGTTGGCACTATTGATCAAGGATTGAACAGTACTAACCACATACCGGAAGTAGGAGGTAGTCGAAACCGGTAAACTGTGTACCGCTTTACGACGACACTTTGAATTCCGTCTTGCTACGCTGGGCGTGGGATGATGGCGGGTGTTGGATTGGATGTCGCCTCCGGGTTCTCCGGGAGTTCACCGTGAGGGGCTCTTCACCTGGGTTTTAGCAGGCATAGTTCAAATGTCGTGGTAATGATGGGAACAGCTGACGCGTGTGGCCCGGCATGGTTTTTATGTGTCGTGTGAGTTAGGTCCAGCTTGCAAGGTTAAATCGGATTGACTCACCGTGACTCGCGGTTATGAGAGCCTTGATCTCTCTGTCACATCATAGTAAACAAGTGGAACGAGAATGACAATGTGATGAGATATATTTATGATACTCTTGGAAAATATAATGTGATCAACCATGCTTGCTTTAGATATTCAGACAAATCTAGTTGGTACTTGTGAAATTAAATTTGAGCTAAAACATTGAAAGTAAGGATCCACTATTAGTAGGTTTTCCGCAAAATAAACTCCAGAGCCAAAAAGCTCTCATGTCTAGATAGTGGGCTAAGTATAACCATGTCGGGTAAGCCTTGCTGAGTATTAGTATACTCGGGGTTTGTAGTCACCCTGTTTTCAGGTAACTACTGCTGGCTGGAGCTAACTAGGATTCACATCGGTGGGCTCGATGTGACGTCCTCACGTCATCATAGTCATCGTTGTTTTTCTAAACTAAACTTTTATTTAATTTCCGCTGCATTTTGAACTCTGATATTTTTCGTAAACTAGTTTGTAAAACTTCACTTTGTAAATTAAGTTTGAGAACTTTTGTCTGCTTGTAATCATCTGTGCTCGTCTTCGTGCGAGACTTCCAGTGTTTTTCGATCCTTAACCCGACAGACGTTCGGATTACACCGCTTTAAGTGCATGGTAACTTGATTAACCATTAAGATGATAGTTAGTGCACTTAAGCCGGTTTAATTTGGGTGGTCCTGCTACAGGTACCAGCACCCGTAGCAGCAGCAGCAGTACCAGGCGCGTCCACCTCAGTAGTACCAGCCGCGCCAACAGCAGTACCCGCCTCGTCCACAGCAGCAGCAGGCGGGACAGGGCCAGAGGTTGCCAGCACCTCCGGTGCGCTTAGCTCCACCAGCTCCACCGGCTCCACCAGCTCCACCGCAGGGAGTTCCTCCTCCTCATGCCGGGCCACAAGGACCAGCACTTGTGTGCTACCACTGTGGCGATCCAGGACACTATGCCAGCTCTTGCCCCTACGCCAGCTCTTGGCCCCAGAGAGCTCAGCCAGGACAACAGGGACTCCCAGCTCAGCCTAGGGCGCCAGCACAAGGCAGGGTGAACCACGTGACGGCCGAGTCAGTGGCTGAGGCTCTCAACGTGGTCATTGGTATGTTTATGGTCAACTCTCACCCTGCTACAGTTCTTTTTGATACCGCTGCTACACATTCTTTCATTACCAAGACATTTACCGAGCAACACGGTATTCCAGTTTCTTGAATGAGGGCACCCATGGTAGTTACCACACCTGGAGGCAAAATCCACACATGCTCCGTATGCTCCAGGATTAGTGTTCTCATAAAATGGGTAGAGTTCCACACTGGTCTGATTGTCATCGACTCCGTGGGCATTGATGTCATATTGGGCATGGAGACCCTTACCAGATAGGGAATCAGAATTGATTGTGCTCGGCGGACAGTACACTTGTCAGCACCTGATGGGCAGCAGGTCACAGTCAGTGCTTCAGAGCCTTCTGGATGTCTTCATCAGATGGAGGCTAGACCCACGGACGGTATTCGCGTGGTGTCTGAATTCCCGGATGTCTTTCCGGATGATTTACTAGGTATGCCGCCAGATCGCGACATTGAGTTTTCTATTGATCTCTTGCCTGGTACAGCTCCCATTTTGAAGCGCCCCTATCGTATGGCACCAGTAGAACATGAAGAAGTCAAGAAGACGATAGATGAGTTGCTAGCCAAGGGCTATATCCGCCACAGCTTCTCTCCTTGGGCATTTCCTGTGATGCTTGTAGAGAAGAAGGATGGCGCGAAGAGAATGTGTGTCGACTATCGGGATATGAATGCAGTCACCATCAAGAACAAGCATCCATTGCCCCGTATTGAGGATCTCTTTGATCAGCTCCAGGGTGCTTGTGTGTTCTCGAAGATCGATACGCGTTCAGGCTATCACCAGCTGAAGATTCGCCTCGAGAATATCCCGAAGACGGCATTCACCTGCAAGTATGGGCTCTATGAGTATACGGTCATGTCTTTCAGCTTGACCAATGCCCCGGCTTTTTTTCATGCATCTGATGAATAAGGTTTTCATGGATTATCTGGACACCTTTGTGGTGATTTTCATTGATGATATCCTAATCTATTCCAAGTCAGAGGCAGAGCATGAAGTGCATCTGAAGCTTGTATTGCAGAGATTGAGGGAGCACAAAGCTGTATGCCAAATTTAGCAAGTGTGAGTTCTGGATTGACGAGGTTCCATTCCTCGGTCATATCATCTCGAAGGGAGGTATTGCGGTGGACCCCAGCAAGGTAAAGGATGTGATTGACTGGAAGGTGCCGTATACGGTGAAGGAAGTCCGATCTTTCTTGGGCTTAGCTGGATATTATCGGAGATTCATTGAAAATTTCTCCAAGATCATGAAGCCCCTGACTTCCTTGCTAGAGAAGAGTGTGGATTTCAGATGGACTGATGAGCATCAGATGGCCTTCGATGAGTTGAAGAAGAGGCTAACTACTGCACCAGTCCTTACTCTGCCAGACCAGAGCAAGAGGTTCACCATTTATTGTGATGCCTCGAAGGATGGTCTCGGATGTGTCCTGATGCAGGAGGGCAGAGTAATTGCTTATGCTTCACGGCAGTTGCGTCGACATGAGTTGAATTATCCCACTCATGATCTTGAGTTAGCCGCAGTTGTGCATGCTCTAAAGATTTGGAGGCATTACTTGTATGACCAGAGGTGTGACATTTACACCGATCACAAGAGCCTCAAGTATATTTTCACACAGAATGAGCTGAACATGCGACAGAGAAGATGGCTCGAGCTAGTCAAGGATTATGACCTGGAGATTCACTATCATCCGGGCTAGGCCAATGTTGTAGCAGATGCTCTGAGCAGGAAGAGTTATGTTAACATGGCCGTGGCTTTCTAGATGCCTCAAGAGTTATGCGAAGAGTTTGAGCACCTTAGTCTGGGGTTCTTGCACCATACTTCGAGTGCAGCATTCAAGGCAGAACCCACTCTCGAGGCAGAGATCAGGCAGCATCAGAAAGAAGATAAGAAGCTGCAGGAGATCCGAGAGTTACTCAAGGTCGGCAAAGCCCCTCATTTCAGAGAGGATGATCAGGGGACCTTGTGGTACAAGAACCAGATCTGCATACCAGATGTGAAGGATCTCAGGAAGCTGATCCTAAGTGAGGCTCACGATACAACGTATTCCATTCTTCCGGGCAGCACGAAGATATATTATGACCTCAAGGAACGCTTCTGGTGGAATGGGATGAAGCGTTCAGTGGCAGAGTACGTGTCTATCTGTGACACTTGTCAGCGTGTCAAAGCAGAGCATTAGAGGCCAGCAGGTCTATTGCAGCCGCTGAAGATTCCAGAGTGGAAAAGGGAAGAAATCACTATGGACTTCATTGTGAGATTGCCTCGTACTCAAAAAGGGTACAACTCTATATGGGTAGTAGTGGATCGACTGACGAAGGTTGCCCACTTCATTCCAATGAACACTACTTACTCCGGTGCCAGACTTGCTGAGTTGTACATTTCCAGGATTGTCTGTCTGCATGGTGTGCCCAAGAAGATCATACCTGACAGAGGATCTCAGTTCACATCACGGTTCTGGGAGCAGCTCCATGACTCTTTGGATATGAAGTTGCGATTTAGTACCGCCTATCATCCTTGAACAGATGGGCAGACAGAGAGGACCAACCAAGTGTTGGAGGATATGCTGCGAGCTTGCGCTATCCAGTATGGTACTAGCTGGGACAAGTGCCTGCCATTTGCAGAGTTCTCGTACAACAATAGCTATCAGGCCAGTCTCAAGAAGTCACCTTTTGAGGTGTTGTATGGTCGGAAGTGTAGAACTCCGCTGTATTGGGATCAGATTGGCGATAAGCAGGTATTCGGTCCAGATATTATTGAGGATGCAGAGCAGCTAGTACAGCAGGTACGGGAGAATCTGAGAGTTGCTCAGACCCGTCAGAAGAGCTACGCGGATGTCCATCGACGGGACTTGACCTTTGCAGTGGGTGATCATATATATTTGAAGGTCTCCCCGATGAGAGGAATCCGCAGGTTTAATGTGAAGGGGAAGCTAGCTCCTAGATACATTGGTCCGTTCAAGGTGTTGGAACGGAAGCGTAAGGTAGCATATCGCTTGGAGTTACCTCCCAACCTCTCAAGAGTGCACAATGTATTCCATGTCTCCTAGCTGAAGAAGTGCTTGAGAGTGCCAGAGGAGCAAGCACCGCTGGAAGGGTTAGATGTGCAGGAGGATCTGACCTATACAGAGCATCCAGTGAAGATATTGGAGACATCTGAGAGGGTTACCCGGAACAGGAAGATCCGAATGTGCAGAGTTCAGTGGAGCCACCACACTGAGGATGAGGCTATATGGGAGCGAGAAGATGAGCTGACGAAAACCTACCTAGATCTCTTTGCTAGCTAGCCTATCTGAATCTCGGGACGAGATTCTTGTAAGGGGGTATGAGTTGTAACACCCTAATGTAAATTTCCAGCTTTTGTAATAAAGATAATTCGCTTCCTTTGTTTTCCTAAGGTTTAATTTTGCTTAGCTTGCATTTAATCTAATTGTTTTTCACAAGGAATTAAAATTTTTCTAGGTTTAAATGTATTTGTGCATTCATGCTGGTGTATAAGTTTTATTTGGTTGAGTGCATAGTGTTTGAATTCAAATTAGTTTGAGTGGTGTTTGAAAAAGAAAAGAAGGAAACCTCAATCGGGCCTAAACCCAAACCGCAGGAAGCCCTTTTCCCTCCATTCGGCCCAGCGCACCAGCACCCACTCCGGCCCAGCTCCATGCTTCGCCACCTCAGCCCAGCTCTGCTCGGTCCGCTCCGCGCGCGCGCCCCCACTGACATGCGAGCCCCGCATGTCAGCCCCCCCCCCCGCAACACCCGCGCGTCGCCCCACCCCCGCTCTGTGTCTGACAGCCCCGGCCCACCGGTCAGCACCTTCCCTCCTCCTTCCTTCCTTTCTTCCCCGCGCCGAGAGCCCCCTGCTCCACCTCGCCCGACCCCCACTGCCCGTGGACCTTCCCGACCCCCGCTGCCCCGAGGACCAACCCCGAGACTGTGTCCCGCTCGTCAGCTTGCGCAGTCCTTCTAGAAGCAACACCCGAGCTCGGATCACGCAGCACCGTCAGCGCAATCCGTTTTCCCCGTAGGGCAGCACCGCCCGCGATCCTCGCCGGCCTTCCATCCCGGGCACGCACGCCCAGGTCACTGCCGCTGCCCTACAAATAGCAATCCCGGCCCTCTCTGAACCCTAACTCGCCACGCCACCACCGCCACTACACCCCAGCATCACGCCCGCCTTGCTCCGCCGCACCATAGCTTCGCTAGAGCCGCGCAGCAGCTCCGCCCCGTGCCCAGTGTTGGAAATATGACCTAGAGGCAATCATAGAGATGATTATATTTCCATGTATTCATGATTAAAAAAGTGTTCCTTGAATATCCATGAAAGGTAACTTGTATTGATTTACAATTATGTGAATTGTCTGTGAAACTCTTTTCTTGTATGGTTATTCTAAAGATGTTCCTAGTTGGAGTTCATGTGAGGAAATAAATGAATATTAGACTAGCAATGTATTAGTTGATGATTATGTTTCACAAGTCATGGATATGGAGATGTCAAACTAATAATGTGGGCTCATGTAGGACATGAGACTGGACTGACCCAACACGAGAGATGGTGATTTCTCATTACACAATATGTACGCTGTGTCCATAAACCTGAGATTGTCGCATGTACTCAAGATGTGAACCGACTTATTTAGGAGCCATCAAACGCTGCTCCGTAACTGGGTAGTTATAAAGGTGGTTTTCGGGTTTGTCAAGAAGCATGCTGTGAGTCTTGGTCAGTCAACAAGGGATTTGCCCCTCTCTACCTGAGAGAGATATTTCTGGGCCACTCGAGTGAGTCTGATCAAGAAGTGCATGGTCATGCCAAGGTTAAGTGTTAACCAAGGATCTGAATCACAGCATCGAGAAAGAGAGGTCAGCTCGGAGCTAGACCAAATATCGTGAGGCAAAAGGAACAGCATGTATATGACATTGTGACGGCTTGTCTGATATGATCTTTATGTGTGCATAGGAGTTGACATGTCTTGCTAGAGGCCGCTGTCTACTATTGGGCCGAGTAAGAGTACTCGGGCCATGTCTATTCGTGCGTGAGCCCATAGGGTCACACACTTAAGGGAAAGAAGCCTAATAAAGATGAGATCAAAATTAGACTAGGCTTAGTTACACTAATGGGCCTCAATGGAGAAGCCCATTAAGGGGGCCACCCTAGGGCAAGCCCATTAGGGGGCGCCCAAGCCCATCAAAGGGGGCACCCCGGGGCTATATAAGCAAAGGGGGGAGGCCAAGGAAAACCCTGAAGCTCTTTCCTGGCCGATGCTACACTACCGCGTGCTACAGTACCGGGCGTGAACAGTGCCGGGCGTGAACAGTAGCCGCCCCCCTCATTCACGCCCAGGCCCTAGGTCGCCTTCGTGGATCTAGCAATCCGGATCGCGACGCTTCTTCCCATACGGGTGGATACCTTGGAGGTGCTGCATCTGCGGCACAAGGACGAGCCGCATGTGAGGAGGTTCTCGCAACTGCACTGCCGGCTTCCATCTGTTCGACTACATCGACGTGCGATAGAAGTTCCGCATCCGCGCGTCTAGTGGTAATCCCGTGATCTATAACTGCAGTAGTTCCTGGTTATGGGGTAGAAATTTTTTTTGTTTTCCGTCCCCATATCCCTACACCCAGGACCGCCCCCGAGCTTGCTACCCCGACCCCGGACCTCGCCTGTGTCGGAATTCCGCTGGAGCGCCATCACAGGTAATCCTGCGCGCCGCAGCAATTCCTCGCCGCCGGCGAATCACAGGTCGCCCTGACCTGTTTTACACCTCCACAGATCACGCACGGACCGGATCATAGGTTCCAGACGCCTGGAGTACCCCTGCATCGAGCTCACCTCCTAGCCTCGCCTTGCACCGCCGCAGGACTTCTACATCGACGCCCCTGCACGCTGTCACAGCTCATGTTCGAGCCTAGGTGGGCACCACCTCGGTCCCCTCTGTCCTTTGCGTTAGGTTCTAGGACCCGTGCCGCACCCTAGGTGCCCGAACACCAGACACCGACGACCCTCGCCGCAGCTCCGCCATGGCGGAACCTCTGTAGTGTACCCCAGCCCTGCACAACCTCTGTTTCGTTTTGCTTTAGCCCTGCGCGCGCTCCCTGCCCCTTTTGCACACGCGCCCGAGCCCCAGAATACCCTACACGCTACACGCCGGTGAGCGCCACCACGCAGAACTGCCCCCGCCGCCGCGCACGCCGTCCCGAGCGTTGATCCCCCGACCTGAGTGCACAGGTGGATCACGCATGCTGCGTAGATCACGCCTGACCCAAACCCCAGCCGAATCGACCCCCGGAGCTCCGAGAACGGTGAACTCCAGCGAGACCTGTGCCGCGCTGCCGTGGACAGAACCGCCGGCGGACGAGCACCGCCGCCCCGTGCACGGGATGGATCCCAGCCGTTCGATCCCGAGTAGACGCGCAGGATTAGATCTGAGAGCCATCGAACCTGAGCCGTTAGATCTGATTTGAGCACTCCAGATTAGATCAACGTACCCCTTCATCCTGAGCCATCCAATCTAGATCCAACAGATCACATCCACCCCCCACCGATCAGGTCCAGTCCGTTAGATCCGACGCCAACGCTCAAGATTAGATCCGGTTTCAGATCGGGTCCGGATAGTGAGATCCAGATGCGATGGCCCTTATCCTTAGATACCGGTTCAGCCAGAACATTGCGAAAGAGACCCTGAGCTTTTTCAAAATCAACCCACAGTCCTAGCCAGTTCAAAAGTATTCCCAGATAGGTCCTGTTTTTAATGCTTAGGCCCCTGATCTTTCCAGTTTTTGTGCCCGCAGTCCAGCCCAAGTCTTTTTGCACGTCAGCCCTCGGATCTTTTTAGTTTTGCACGTAAGCCCTTGGTTTTTGCGCATAACCCCCTGGAACCACAGTTTTTCTCGCAGTTTAGTCCCTGGACCTTGTTTTAGCCCTAGTTTTCGCGTTCTAGCTCCGTTTTAGGTGGTTTTCGTGCCCACGCGATCGTTGTGACGCGTAGAATAGTTCTAGCCTCGTTTTCTGCACTATTTTTATGTGTTGATGTGCTGTTTCTTAGCCTTTGCTCTTGTTTGCATGTATGTGTATGTGCTGCTCTTGTTTTGGTGTTGCGATCGTGGTTAGACTTCGAGCCACCGGAGGAGTACCCAGAGCCACCTTCTTCAAAGTAGTTCGAGCAGCAGGAGGAGAACTTTGAGGAAGGCAAGTATAACATGATTTCCTATCACACTTAAATACAATTTCAAACTGCATTTAAATACTGTATGCCTATAAGGATTTCCTAGCCACTTTATCCTTTATATAATTACCTTGGGTTGCATTTTGGTTAGTTGTGCTAGGTGCTGTGCTCTCACACATATTTATGGTCCTTTTAATTAATTTTGATTAATGGTCTTATGCAACTTAATTTCTAGAGCATACCCTCTGTGCTGTGTGCTTGAGTGGTGTACGTCTCTTTAAAATATGTTTTTGTTAGAAACATGGTATAGGGGGCCAGCACGGTACTTAGTGCTTGGTTGGCCACTCTCCATAAGGACCAGTTCATAGAGCGACAATCTGGGACAACCGCGCAACCACAAGACTAGAATGTGACGGTCTTGGCTTACTAATTAGGTCATTTTGGTTTGGGAGTAACTTACCTGCGGGGCAAGAGGGGTGGTGTAACACCTGTGTTTTCAAATTAGGAACCTAATTAAAATTAATTGGACTTTGTATAGGTTCGATAAGAGTTTGTTTAATTTATTTTGATTTTAGAGCATTTGTCGGGAAATAAATAAATTATTTAGCCATAAAATAAATATAAGGAAAATAGGTGTGTGCATTTCATGCTGGTTTACATCTTTATTTGCTTGTTGTTCAATTTAAATTCGAATCCTCGGATTTGAATTTAAATTGAAGGTGTTTGAACCGTTTCAGATAAATAGAAAGCCTTTCCTTTTTCCCTAACCTGCTTTCAGCCTGGCCCACCTCTTCTTTTTCTTTTTCTTCTCTTCTCCTTTCCCGCGGCCCAAAACCTTGCCCGGCCCATTCTCCTTTTTCCTCTTCTCCGGCCAGTCTCCGCGCTGGCCCGTTCGTTCTTTTCCCCCGCCGGCCCAGCACAGTCCACGTGGCCCAGTCCTCGCGATGGCCCGCTTCGCCTCCTCTCCCCCTCTGTGGCTGACAGGTGGGCCCCGCCCATCGGGTCCATCTCCCAGACCCAACCGAGCTGGACTCGAGCTCGAATCTGACCCGACCGCGCGCGCCGCCGTGCCTCTCTTGGCCCGCACGCCAAAGGCCCGAGTCTGCCCCTATATAAGCGCCCCAAGACCCCCCTTGAACCCTACCCCAAAGCCGCCACCTCTTGCCTCGCAAAACCCTAGCTTCCGCACCGCCGCCATTGTTGGAGCTTGGAGCTTCAAGCTGCGCCGCCGTTCCACTGCTCCCCGTCGACAATTTTCGCCGCCTCGAAGCTTCGCATCGAGGTGAGGGAGCTCTCCAGCTCCTTATCCCCCTCTCCCTCGCTCTGTTTTGCCCGCATCTGTTCGCCGGCGCCGCTGCTCCGCCGTGCGCCGCCGCAAGCTCGCTCCGCTCGCCTAGGCTCTGCGCCGATGCCCTAGATCGGTTCGCAAGGTCGCGCTCGTGCTTCCAGTGCTTGCCGTGCTCGATTCGAGCCCCGGACGGCCATTTACGGCCAAGTCCGACGATCCGCCGCCGCGCGCCATCGCCTCAGCTCGCCGCCGATCGCCCGCGCTGCCGCCAACTCGCCCCAACCCACGGTGGCCGTCCGATCTAGATCGGGTGGCCCAGATCCAACCTAAGCAGAGTCAAACCAGATGCTTACCGGTCAACCAAACCCGTTTTGCACATAAACCCCTCTGTTTTATCAAAATTAACCCACCGTCCACTGCTGTTGAAAAGTATTTACGAAAAAGCCCTTTCTTTTATGTTTTAGCCCCTGCGTATAAGATTTAATTATGTTTTAGCCCTTAGATCTTGTTTTAGCCATAACTTTTCCGTTTTAGATCCGTTTTCGATGATCTTTACGCTCACGCGATTGTTGCAACAAGTAGTATAGTTTAGTAACCTCTTTTTGTACTGTTTATGTTGTCTGGTGTACTATTTCTTATTGTTTGTACTTGTTTGTTTGTATGTGCGTGTTTGGTGCGATAGACGATCCGCAGTTTGAGGAGGAGGAGCAAGATCAAGACTTTGGAGGACCGGACCAGCAGCAGTTTGAGGAAGTCAAGTGGACACTTGATCATGTTTTGACCCATGAAATCACCAAATCTATCACATTTACTTTTATGTACATGCATGTGTCTATAATATGATGGGAACCGAGTTAAGGACATGCCTAGTATTGTTTACCTTATTCCTTGATCAACTTGGGTTTATTTTTTTCATGTTGGGTAGCTATGCTAGTCGCTTTACCTTGGTTATGGGTGGATAATATACAACTGCTATACTTGTTTACTTCATGTTCATGATTGTTTAATGTTGTTAATCAGGATCATATGTGTTAATTGGAACATGGAGAACCACCCAAGAAAACAGTGCAACCACAATACTATATGGCTCTGGTCTTGGCTAAGTAACTAGATGATCTATATGTCGTGCCTGGGGCGTTTGATTGGTGGATTTTTGGGTTATTGAGCTTTGAGGAGCGGGTGAATGAAGCTTCGTCTTCTGAGGTACCGGAGAAAAAGGGACCAGTGCGTACATATAGTGATTCTTTGGAAAAGCCTCGTAGTGAATCCCTAGCCACTCACCAAATGAAGTGATTAAGGGCTTTGCAAACCCGGGCGACATGGGAAACACGAGTTGTGGGTAAAGTGTACAACCTCTGCATAGTGTAAAACTGATATATCAGCCGTGCTCATGGTCACGAGCGCCTTGGACCCTCACATGATAATTGAACTTGAAGTTGATCTAAATCGATGCTCTAATTTATAGTTATTGTTGTTTATCTTTATATATGCTTATCTTATGGGTTTAATGGTATATACTTATATCTAGATAATGCTTGCTAATAAAAATTTGATCAACTAAAAGTGCTGAGTGCAGTTAACCGTGTCAGCTATTCCTTGAATTAGCCTTGCATATATTATAGTTGTTTCCCTACCACTTGTTGAGTACCAACCATATGTGTACTCACCCTTGCATACTTGCTGCTCAGACCATAATAACAACTGTCCGGAGTTTCCAGAAGACTTCGAGGATTTCTAGGCGTATGTCTCCCAGTCATCTGCCTATGCTAAAGAAGATTCCGCTGCTACTCTATAGATGTTTACTTATTCGCTTAAGACATTCGGTTTTGTAATAAAGTTACTTAATACTCTCTTTATGCTTGCACTCGTTGTGATATTCACTTTATGGTTAATCATATGTGTGTAAACTGATCCTGGCGCACATATGAGATGCATTCGGTTTGCCTTCATAAACCGGGTGTGACAGGTGGTAAGCTTCTATGGCCCTCTCTATATGAGGCTTGGTCTGTGCTGTGTGCTTGTACCCCCTCGAGGCCTACTCCATAGTCGCTGATCCAGAATCCTTAGCGGTTACACCTTACCAACGTGTCCTTTGTAACGGCCTCATAGTGTGCTTGCTAGTGATCTCACCTAAGGAAGTGTGATGAACAACTAGCATAGCCCATGACTTGTGGATAAAGATGTGCAACCTCTCGAGAGTGAAAACTGGTATACTAGCCGTGCTCACGGTCATGAGCGGTCTAGATCCTCCGTCTGATTAGTGGGGGTTACCTTGGTGGTTTTTGGCATGGTTCTCAGTAGTTTCTTAATTAAATATGATTAATTTCTATGTAATTTGGGTTTATGGTAATTCATCCACTTGTAGTAAATAGCTTAAATAAAATTTGCCAAGATTAAAAGCTAATGCAGTTGAGTCAGCCAACCTTAGAGCCTCATAGTCGTGTTATACTTGTTGAGTACAAGTTGTGTACTCACTCTTGCTTCCTCTACACCTTCTTTGGATATCTTCGACTGCTGCTCAGTTCTCGGCAACGTGGAGGACTACATCCGCGGCTTCGACGACTTCTAGGCACTTTGTCTCCCAGTCGACGTCCCTGTGGTGCCCTGCTTCAGAGAGAGTTTCGTATATGTTTTACGCTTCTGCTATATCAGACATTTTTGTCACTCATGTAATAATAATACATTCGTACTCATTTATTATGTCTTTTTACGTGACATGTGTTGTGATATCTTGATAGTTCTGTTGTATATATGAGTGACTTGATCCTGGCATATATATGATTGCTCGGTTTATGTCCTTTGTAAACTGGGTGTGACAGAATTGGTATCAGAGCCGTGTCGACTGTAGGACGAAAGCCTAGTTAGAACTGGTCGAATTTAGAACTTCTTATCTCTGCCTTGCTTGCTGAAAAAAAATAAAAATTTATTTTTGCTCCTATCTATTTTCCTTGAGTCCAAAAATTTTAATTCACTCAATCTCTCTGGTTCTTTCCGTAGGTTTTGGCCATTCTCAGCTGACTGACCCCATAAGTTTAGGCTACCTTTGTAAAAGTACGCTAGAACGCTTCCAACGCGTTGTGTTAGTCGAGTCGTGTGCTAAGCTCGGCTAAAATGTGAATCTTGTATGCTTGTTTTATGCAAACATGTATGAGTTGGTTTTTTGGTTGATTGCATAGTCTAGTTGTTGAACATGTTTAAAAGTAAATCATCTTTTAAGTTAAACTTGAATTAATTAATAAAATGAGTTAGATCGTTGGGGGTAAAACCAATCACTCTGTTCTTTCTACTTTATCATTACAGAATTTCTTTTCGATAATCTACAATATCTATCACTCATGAATCTTTGTTCAATTCAGATGGCGAATCGAAGAAGGACCGGCACTGGCCAGCAGCCACAGGGGCAGACTAACCAGGGTGCGACCAGCTGTTACCGATGCCGCCTACCTTGACTCCGGAGCAGTTCTTCCAGCTCCAGATGTAGATGATGGCGACCCTGACCACTACGGTTCAGGCACTGCAGCAGGCTCATGTACAGCCTCCGCCTCCACCACCGCAGCAGATCCGCAATAGGCACGCGGACTTCCTAAAGGGCCACCCGCCGACATTTTCTCACGCGGCTGACCCTATCCAGGCCGACGACTGGCTTCTTGCAGTGGAGCGTCAGCTGGAGATCGCTCAGTGCGACGATCACGAGTGAGTCCTTTACGCAGCAGGACAGCTACGAGGCTCCACTCTCGACTGGTGGGAGTCCTACCCGGTGCAGGACCGTGACACTCTCTCCTGGGTCCAATTTCGGGAGCGCTTTAGGAGCCACCACGTCCCCGTTGGAGTCATGAAGACGAAGCGGAAGGAGTTTCTTGCTTTTAAGCAGGTAAATCAAGACATAAATTCTTTTCAGCATTTCCTTTGAATCTAAATCATTTTATCTATCCTCATACCTTGTTAATTCATCTCACTATATCCTTGTTTTTCGCTTCAGGGAGCTATGACGGTGATGGAGTACCGTGACCGCTTCCTCCAGCTTGCTAGCTACGCCCCTGGAGATGTCGCCGTTGATGGCGACGAGCAGGAGCACTTCCAGGAGGGTCTGAATGATCACATTCAGTACGCGCTCCTGAACCACCGCTTCGACGACTTCAACCAGTTGGTTGATGCTGCCGTCAACACCGAGCGCAAGCACCGGGAGATTGAGGACAAGAAGAGGAAGATGGCTCCCGCTGCATCTGGTAGCAACATGCGGCCCCGGTACCAGCACAAGCTGTATGCCAAATTCAGCAAGTGCATCTGAAGTGCCGCGCGCCGCGCCGCCGCAGACAGAGCCACCGGCGGACGAGCGCCGCCGCCCCGCGCGCGGGATGGATCCCAGCCGTTCGATCCCGAGTAGATGCGCAGGATTAGATATGAGAGCCATCGAACCTGAGCCGTTACATCTTATTTGAGCGCACCAGATTAGATCAACGTACCCCTTCGTCCTGAGCCATCCGGTCTAGATCCAACAGATCACAACCACCCCCCCCCCCCCCCCCCCCCGCCCCGCCGCCGATCTATATGCGTGACTTGATCCTGGCGCATATATGATTGCTCGGTTTATGTCCTTTGTAAACCGGGTGTGACATGTACTAATCTGTAAGAATGAGAAACCGTTGCACTACGCTTTATATGAATATTTTGTGACATCTATAAGCAGAAACTCTGAAAATTAAGATATTGTGGAAGCACCCAATCTGAATGAAACTGAAATGGCATATTTATTTTTAAACAAAAATTGTAATTTTCGTGGGCCGACAAAAAACCAATGAAAATTGTTTCGTTTCGTTTGCGTAGAAAAACCAGCGAAAATTGATGCTGCTTGTTTTCGTTGGTGGCCAACGAAAATTGTCCCCGTGCGCCAAAACTCCCAGGGTGCGGTAGGTTTTTGTCGGCAAGTTATGGCCGATGAAAATTAGTTATCTTTTGTCATCGATCGAAAAAAGCAGTTTATTTTTTGTCATATTTTTTCAACGGCCAAATACCAACGAAAATTAGTATAAACCGATGAAAACTGTTGTTTTCGTCGGTTTTTTGCTTGTTTTCGTAGGTTCCTAGCTGACAAAAATTGTTGCATTTCCTGTAGTGTGTGCAAGCCGTTGATGTGAAAAACAAATCTAGACGTTCAAGAAGAGGATTTAACCTGCTTGTTGGTCCAAGCGAATTTTTTCTCATGTAAAAGAATTTCCACTAGACTTAGAGAACTGATGGCTTTGTTGAACATACGCATATTATTGATATCTGCTCGTGACTTGTTTCTATCCTCTGGTGATCTATATAAGTTGAAATCCCCAACTATTTTCTATCATCTGGTGATCTATATAAGTTGAAATCCCCAACTATGATCCATATTTGTGTGAGAGGCTCCAACAAGTCTAATTCACCCTCTCCTAGGCGCGTCGTAGTCCACCTTCCCACTTGTATGGTTTTGTGTCTGTATAAGGTCTATCTCAGTGGCGGTTTGTTTTTTGTGTTTAGAGTTTTGATTAGCTTATGGAGGTATTCCTCATTAGTGTTGAATTTGGCTCAAGCTTTGGTGCCATTCATACCTTTCTTGCGTAGGAAGACTACTACAATAAGATATGGTTGGAGTGGACATGCCACGGCAACCGGAATTGTATATTAGGGTTGTAGTACCTTCTTTAAAGCAAGTACTTTTAAGTTTACTAGGTATGCACCTTGACGTTTTGGCTAGATATCTTACATGTACTACCACTTTATAATAATTTGGTCTGACATATACTCTCTTGATGAGAACAACTGAAGCCAAAACTATTCCATTATCTAAAAAAGGTAACCATTGTATATACAGAGTTTATAAAACAAATAGGCAGAATTAAAATAGACTCCCTCCATCCAAGATTATAGTTTCTTTTAGTCCTCTCTCTGTCCATCCATTGTTCAGATATGATGTTGAAATTTACACATCTTACTATTACTAATTAGATGTTACAAAAGATGCACGAACTGCGAAGCGCGCTAGAAAAAAAGATAAATCCTAGAAATTCCCAAAAAATCAGAAACATCCAACCATCAATTAGCATATTGGGATATTAATAGCCATTAGATCCGTTTTCTAAGTAATTACCCACCTCTGCCATTACGAAAGGTTTTGAGTTCAACTCTCGACGAAAACAAATTTCTTCTTTTTTGGTAGATTTTTTCATTTTCAATTTATTTTTTAAGTAATTACCCACCTCTACCATTATGAAAGGTTTTGAGTTCAACTCTCAACGAAAACAAATTTCTTCTTTTTATTTGCAGATTTTTTTCTATTTTTAAATTTACTCTAAGTTTTTTTGTCAATTAGATCTATTATAGTTTCTAAAAAATTAGCTACCATGACATTATGAAAGATGAAATAAAATAATCCCTAAATTTGTATAAAAATTGTCCATAGTACCATTATGAAATATGAATTAAATAACCCTTAAATTTGCATAAAATTACTCACCATGCCATTGTGAAATACGAATTAAAATAACCCTTTAAATTTGCATATAAATTACTCAACATGACATTATAAAATATGAATTAAAATAAGCCCTAAATCTACATATAAATTACCTAATGTGCCATCATAAAATATAAATTGAAATAATTTCTAGATTTGCATATACATTACACACAATGACATTACAAAAGATGAATTAAAACAATCAGCTCTAATATTATTACAGATTAAATCTATATCCTCTAAAACTCTAACCCGTGCGAGAGCACGGGTTGATGGACTAGTTTATACATAAAATATATTCATGAAAAAAAAGCTGAATCTATACAAAAAGTAAAAGGAACAGAAATTTGGGACAGAGGGAGTACATATTTTAAGAGCCAAGACTAATAAAGAGCGGAATATTGTTGGGATTATTGTATATGGAGTACATCACGTAACATTATTTGATAGAAGACGCAAATATGATGCAGTCTCACTTGTATGGTTACACGCCATCAAAAGGAAAGAGGTAGTGGGGTTAACGTGGAGGTGCGTGGTCGGGACTACTCAGATGCACAGCCTCTGCTCGTGCTAGGGAAAATATTGTATCATCTTCATCATCTGGTATGGGGCTTCCGAAGGGGCCTCCCCGGTGCCAGTGCCGGGGATCAAACCTAGTCCCCGCCTCTGGAAAATTTTGTTTTGTGAGGTATTTCACCAGAAGGGCAGCGACGGTGACGAGCTCACCACCGTTGCTCAGCTGCTTGGCATGAGAATCTGCACTGCATTGCTGCGCTGCGTAGCACAACATCTCCACCCACACTCGAGCGAGCACCTCCAGCGAGCCTGTTGCTGCGTCATCGTCCTGCACCTTCACCTCCTCCTCGCTAATCAGCTTTGCGCCAAGCTTACACCCAATCTGCAGAATCAATCTGAGATGGATCTGCGTTGTGAAATCAAGGTGGAAACCGAAGGCGCTATGCGAGGTGTATGCCGATCCGGTCTCCGCTGCTAGTAATCCATCGCCGTAGCTCCGTAGCACATCGGCCAGTTCGTCGGCCGTGGTGTAGCGTGGACCTCTGGTTGTGATACCATAGCACACCTCCATGTATGAGCTGCTGCGGGTGGCGGTGGGAGACAACATGTAGGGGTCTGCAGTCAGGAGGAACAACATGTAGTTAGAGAGCGCCTCCACCGCCTCAGCCTTGGGTTGCTTGGTGTTAGTGGTGGTGTGCCTCTACTTGTGCCACCAACAACTCATGTAGATGCTAGTGGCGATGTGCCAAACGAGGATGCGTTCATCCAAGCTCCAGGTCAGCTGCCCACCCTCGGCGTCACCGTCGTACCATCCCCATCGCTTCAGCTCCGCTCGACTGCTCAAATCAAAGAGCTGGCCACCGCCTGCATCCTCAACGACGCCTTTTCCCTTGAGAACTTGGTTCATTAGCATCTACTCGATGAATACCGGGATGGGGATGGACCACGTGTAAGCCAGCATGCTCCACCAGTCCTCGAGTCCCATCCATGTTGCAGTTTTGCTGATCCAGCTGGCCCTGCTGCGAGCACCCAACTTAAGCAAGTTGTGCTGCCCAATGGAGCCCGACCAGTAGCTTCTTCTCCAATCCGCCGCATGAACCAGCCGGCGGAGGCTCGTGATCATACGGCCAAGGAAATTCCACAGCGTGCACTACCGGATTCCTGCGATTTGCCGTGTGCCTTGGGCACACGGCAAAGAGAGAAATGCACACGGCAAACATTTTACCGTGTGTTGCACACCGCAAATAGCTCACGGCAAATAGCTGCCGGCAAAGCCTAGTTTGCCGCGGGCACACGGCAAACATTTTGCCGTGAGCTCTATTTGACACACGGTAAAATAAAGCGGCCTAGGGGGGCCAGCCGTTGACGGCATATTTGCCGTGTGCCCTAACGGCGTGGCACACGGCAAAACTGCGTGTTTGCCGTGTGCCTTACCCGTGGCACACGGCAAACCCATGTATATGCCGTGTGTTCCGGGGCCGTGGCACACAGCAAACTGTCTATTTGCCGTGAGCCTTTTCCATAGCACACGACAAACAATGGTAACTTTGCCGTGTGCTATGGCAAAGGCACACGGCAAATTGACCTTATTCTAGCTATTTTTTCTGTTGTTTTCTCGTACATGGTCCCAAAACACATATATACCACAATAAACATCACAGGCAGTTTTATACATATAACGATACACATTACAGGCATTGCATATATATCACAATAGATATATCCCAAAATACATATATATCTCACGAAATACATATACAAGTTCAGTCCATACAAGTTCAGTCTATATAGTCCATACTAGCATATACAGTCCATACAGTCAATATAAATAAGCATAACTCACTGGGACTGCGGCGGAGGCGGTGGCGGCGGCGATGGACCATTCGGCCCCCACGACATGTACGGCACCCACGCTGGAGGCGGCCACTGAGGCGGCGGCCCCTGAGACGGCCAATGAGACGTCCCCAGAGGCGGCGGAGGAGACATGTCTGGATCGACGGGCCCATCATTGGATGCTGCCGACTGATTCTGCACATAGTTGAAGAGATTGCAAGTGTTATATAAGATTTAAGATATGAACATTCGATATAAATCATTTTAGCTTTCTTCAAAGTTTTTGTAGCTTCATCTAAGCTTTTAATCATTGTAATTGTATCCTAAGTCATTAGTTCTAAGTCGTCGTAGCTTTACCGATCAATCAAAGTGCTAAGTCACTATAAGAAATGAAACTACAAGGTTGTCAAGTCACTCACAGGAGTAGGAGTAGCTGCACGAGGTGGAGGTGGAAGTGGAGTGAACTGTGGCGGCAAATGACCTATCGCCGCGCCGAGAGTTTGGATGTAGCTAAGCGCCTGCTCCAGTCTCTGGCGATCAGCCTCCTGCTGCCGCAGAAACTCTTCCCGCTCGGCCTGCCACCTCGCCTCCATCTGCTGCTGCCGTGCCAATAACTCCTGCTGTCGTGCCACCATCTGTGCATCCAACCGGGGCTGCAATATTTGTTCCAAGGGTTACAATACAAAGTAAATGTATGTAAATTTCAATCTACGATGGGTAACAAAGAAATAACCTTGAGTGCGTCCATCTGGATCTGTGAGGAGCTTGCCCGTGGATGTATGGCCGGGCTCGAGTCGGTGCTCCGAGCTTGAATCTGCGAGAGAGTGGGAGTACTGGCCGTGTCGATTATGCTGTCAGCCATCAAGAGCCGGTCATGCTTCCTGCCTCCTCCCGCCCTCATGAGGACTTCTACATCAATGGGTTGCGCGAACGGATTGAAATCCGGCCCATGGACCTGCCTTGCCATCTCACTGTAACCACTCAGGCGGCTGTGGGTGGACGCATTGCTGTACGCCTCGGGTGGATCCTCCGGGTTGAAGGTGACATCGGACGACGAGGCCCTCCCCTTGTGGGCCAAAGCATATGCCTAGAGCGGAGGGCATTTCTGGCCACCATGTGCAGCCGACTGCGAAGAAAACAACATGATTAGAAATTAAAATGAATTTAGCATTAGAATAAAGAAATGAAGTCACGTACCCAAGCAGCCGCGTACTGGCCGAGGTGACGGTTGCCTTGATGGTGTGATGCCCCGCCCATCTGTAAGCGCCGCTCCCGGTGAGAGTTGTGGATCTCCACCCAACCCTCCGAGCACCACTTGTCCACCATCCTTTCCCAGCACGGAAGCTTATTGGCTAACCACCACGGAGGCACCTGCACGGGACCAAGTACAAGACATATAAGATGATCAAATGGAGCCTACAGAATCTCAGAAGAAGTAAATGTTATTAGTGTTGTATATATACCGAAAGGAACTGTTCCTGGGTCATCGTCATGTTTCTCGCCTGCTCTTTCTTGACCTTCTCATTGATTGATGCATGGTAAGTTATGATGGTCTGGATGCGCGCCTCGTAATTCATATCCGCCACGAGCTTATAACAGGCTTTGTTAGCCACCTCGCGCGCCATGGCAGGCGGTACTCCCTCCTCCAATCTGTAGAAATCCTGCACATATACGCTACGTCAGTATTTCAAAAAATGTCTGATGAATGTGGTGTATTGAGAGTCTAAAAAAAATCAAGCACATATACTTACCCATAGTTCGGTCAACACCCGTTTCGCCTTGCTCCTATGTTGGACGTCTTCCGCGGTGATGTAGTGCTCCCAAGACGACGCCGGCTGCTGCCGGAAATCTCTATCAAGCCAGGGAAGTGTAGCTTGCATAGGAGCCCCAGGATGCCGTTGGGCATACATTTATGAGCACCTGGACCAATACCTGGAGCGACGATCACAAAGTTCCTGCCCAAGTGATTAAGACAAATTATTAGTTTCAATTGTGATTATGAATATATACAAAAATATAGTGAAAACATCTAAAGTTATTTACCTCTTCCCGTCAGGGTGAATAACTGGCCTTCCTGCCTCCGGTATCGGTTGAGTCGGGAGCATAGAGGGGCCTCGCAACCATACACGAGATATGGCACATTCCTCCGCCCCCTCCTACTCCTCGTGCTCCTCCCCGTGCTGCTCCTCCTCCTGCTCCTGCTCCTGCTCCTCCTCCTCCTCCTCCCGCGCCTCAAGTACCGCCTCCTCAGACGACGACGGGGAAGGTACAGGCGAGGGTGACCTCCTGCTCCTCCCCATCTTCTGCCGAGCTGTGCCGACGTCGTCACTTGCTGCAACCTTTCCCTTGCCTCTCTGTCTAGCCGACCGGGAGGACCCAGCGCTCCCGCTAGATCTGCCGAGCACTCCGAGATCGACCTCATCATACCTCTACCACCCCCCCCCACCATCTTTGATCAATCACCTGCAATTAAAAAGATTAAACCAATCAGTGCATGTATTAGAGATAGTAATATAAAAAAACATATATTCTGTTTTTGTAGCTCGATCGTATGTCAAAACCCCACCATCCCAAGCTGAGAGCAAATCATCAACTAGAGGCTCCATATACACACTCATATTATTCTCCAGGTGTTCAGGAATTATCAATGACAAGAATATGTTCTGTCGTTGAAACATAACGCCGGGGGGAGATTGAGGGGGATAACGAACACGGGCCAACAAGTGTAAGAGGCATGCGACATTCCATAAGGATTGAAGCCATCTGTAGCCAGAGCAACACATACATTACGAGCCTCCGCAGATTTCTCAAGATGAATCACATCAAAATGCTTCCATGATTGAGCATCGGATGGATGTACAAGCTTATCAGGATTGTATCGGGTTCCATTTTTGTGCTATGTCATCTGTTTCGCGGATTCCTCGGTCATGAACAATCGTTGGATCCTCGGTATGGGCGGAAGGTACCGTAGGATTTTCACAGGGACCGTGAGCTGCCTCTTCTGACCATCACCAGAGTCTACCTCTACCTAGAGGATGAACAATCTAGACAATACTTTGCTTCGGCATATTCTTTCCTAAATAAGATGCATCCATTGGGACAAGCATGTATCAGCTCATATGGCATCTTATGTGCACCAAAGAGTTTCTTTGCCTCATACATGTTCTTTGGTAGGATATGACCGTCCGGAAGCAGACTGCCAAAAACTATCAACATAACATCGAAAGCCTCTCGACTCATGGCAAACTGGGATTTCACGGCCATTAGGCGCGCAATGGCATCCAGTTATGAAACCTTGGTATGCCCGTGAAGGGGTTGCTGTGCTGCACCCAACATGTCGTAAAACTATTTCGCGCTTGGCTCTGGCTCTTCCTCCCTACGTCCTTCATCAAAGTGTGCTTCATAGAAGTCATCTAACATGTCTGCCACCCCGGCATCAGAATCTAAATCCTCTATGCGTCGTCTCATGACCACGTCTCTCGTACGATTGACTTCACCATGAAAGGTCCACTGGGTATAGTCTGTCGTAAATCCATATCTACAAAGATGTTCTGTCATGTCTTGCCTTGTTTGCCGACGCGTGTTCACACATTTGCTGCATGGACACCAAATGGTCTTGACTCCCTTTGCAAATGCTTGATTCAAGAAAGCCTTGGTGTTCTGAATCTAGTCCATGGTAAAGTCACCCCCACGTTTTCAGCCCATGTACATCCAAGTACGATCATCCATCCTCGATCGAGCCTTTGCAAGCAGCCAAGCACACACACACAGAATATTTATATCAGAATTCTCATCTGAAATGTTAATCACACGGCTAGCTACGTACCTATTCGATCAATCGCACATCAAGATATAATAAAAAATGTTTACTTTCCCCTATAAAGCATTATTTAAAAATTGATAGGGCAAGCTTTTCCAGAAAAAAATAGTTTCAAAACATGTGTGAAGCACCATATTGATTCGAATATCTCACCAAAGTTCAAGAAAGAAAGACATTTCATTCAAGAGACTGTTACATGTTGTTTTTACCTGTTCTGATTTTTAGTTATATGATTTTATCCATGTGAATGTTAGCATTTACGGGGTGTTCCTATATGGTTCATGGTAGAACTAATATAATATGTTGTCATTGTCAGAAAGGCCTCCATCAAATAAATTGTGCAAACGCATGACAACATAGTTTTCAAAACAATAATTATCACAATAATGGCACAATTAGCATTTGCATTTGCATGTCAGGTCCCTCTCCAACAAACTATTTGCATTTGCATGTCAATCAGTCCTTACATACATGTAGTGCAGGGAAACAAATCCTCTGCAGTTCTATATCAACTAGGCATGCATCATTAATATATTGTCAATATTCCAAGTTCATGATATGGCAGCTAGAAAGCAGTAGAACATTTTAACTGCCCTGATCACACCAGAATCTAACCTAAACTAGTGTAAGAATGCTATCTGCAAGAATAGGATAGACATGGGTAGTGTGCAGGTTGTGGTGTAGATTCACTATATATCAATTCAATTTCATCAACGAGAGCCTAGTGCAGAGCAATCGGTGGTGCAGACATTAAAAAGCCAATGTCAAAGTACCTGACTAAGCCGGTCCAAATTTCAGTCCGCGCGCGCCGCCTCGCCGCCTGCCCGGACGCGCGCCCGCCCGGCTCCGCTCCGTCCACCCGCGCCCCGCCTCGCCGCCGCCAGCGCGCCCTCGCCGCCGCCTGCGCGCCGCACTGTGTGCGTGTGTGCGTGCTGTGTGCTGAGTGCGTGTGTGGGTGTGCGTGTGTGTTCTCTGAGTCTGTTAAGGTAGACGCGATCTGCCTCTTTGCCGTGTGCTTCAGATCTAGCACACAGCAAATATTCTTTGCCATGTGCTTCAGGTCGAGCACACGGCAAATTACTGATTTGCTGTGTGCCAGGATATAGGCACACGGCAAACAATTTTTTAGAATTTCCAATAAGATTCATTCAAATTGTTCCATTAATTCATATTTGCATAACTTTATCTGGTTCTTTACCTTACTAAAGTGCCTGAACAATTCATGTTTCAGAACTCTATGCGAAAACATCAATTATTTCATGTGTTTCAAGTTTAAATTCAATTTCTATGAAATATATCGTTTCATAACGTGTTTACCTAAATTTGATCGAATGAACCTTAAATACCTTCCCAAAGTTACTCGACAATTCATGTTTGATGATTCTATAAAAAATCCATTATTTCATGCAGTTATATCTCAATTTCAATGAATACCAATATGATATTGTTTAAATGACACAAAAATTAAAAATTATCAAACGGGTCCGAAAAATAACCAAATTTTGGCATGAAGCAATCTAAGTTTGGTGTTGAACATACAAAAATTTTTGAGGTCAAACCCTAATACGACGGTCACTTTGTTTCGAAATTATAACAACTCTTTCTCAAACTCTACGGATCTTCTCTGGAGAAGCTTCGATTTGTAAGGAGCGTACATGACAACTTGTTCGAAACTTGCTATACTTTTTACCACAACCTCCACATATGAAATCATGATACCAGGACAAAATTTATAATTTTCAGTCTTTGTTTGATTATTATAGAATTTTAAAAAGATTCGGCCACACGTTCAGGGTCATGGTTCGTGAGCAAGATGTTTCAAATTGCCTTCCATTGTGTGTATATTGCCTAACATTGGACCCAATAACATGATTATCATTTTTCGATTCAGTATATTCCATTATTGCAAGCACCTGCAGTTCAAATTTGACTTTATTGCAAAAATCCATTTAATACAATAAAATGACTAAATATAGCAAATGGACCGAGAATTATACCAAAAATTAACTTGGAATACTACGTATTATACAAGGTTAGAAGAAAAAATTGAGAGCGCAAAATCAAATTTTTTGCAACAATTTTGTTGTGTGCCTAGGGCGGACACACGGCAAACATGTATATTTGCCGTGTGCCCAAAGTTGGACACACGGCAAACTTAACGTCCGTGGGATGGCCGTTATGGTAACTCCTATTTTCCTTGTGCCTAACGTTAGGCACACGGCAAAGGTTCTCCCTTTGCCGTGTACTTATCTTCGAGGCACACAGTTTATTAGGATTTTGCTGTGTGCATATTTATATGCCGTGTGTTTATGGTGTCGCCACACGGCAAAGTACTGATTTGCCGTGTGACATAATTTTGCCGTGTGTTTTATTTTCGGCACACGGTAAAGCGTCCGTTTGCCGTGTGCCCGATATATTGCACATGGCAAACACGCAGGCACACGACAAACGTGCGTTTTCCGGTAGTGGTGTGCTCCTCCATCCCATTCTTGTCACGACTCCACCTCACCTAACTGTTTGTAACACTGATAACCATATGGATAAAAAAACCAGGACCTTGCAGCCATACATCCCTTGCACAGATGATATACTAAGCGTCGCATAAAGAATTCCCAATCTAACTATTCCAACTTCAAAATAGCCACTCAGAAATCTGAATCACCAACTGAATAAACAAGATAACACGGTGCTAGCTATCTGTATGAGCAGTACTACAGAAGAGTTTGGTGCAGTTTCACCTAATTTTAATTTTAATTATAAAAGATTATAGAAAGTCATGAAAAGGGCTGGGAAAAGCTGTAAGAAATGATAATGGTTTGACTGGGTTTCTTCTTCTTTTTGAGTTAAAGCAGATGCCAGACTGTAAACATAACAAATCTCAGCAGTGCAAAAATCGGTAGTTCCAATGTCAATTTATGAACAAGATAGGCCATGTGCTGCTTAAATCTAAGATTAAGGTACACATATCCACATTCCCTACAATTCACACTTGTATCTTCTTATATCAAAAGCAAGTATGAAACATGCCGGTGTTCCGAATCACCGGCTGGTAATCTTGTTCGCGCGTCGCGGGTTCGGATGGTAATGCAAGGATGGGACACGGGATTTATACTGGTTCGGGCAGAACGTCCCTACGTCCAGTTCGAGCTCTCGTGTTCTTGCACTCAAAGTTTGTAGTAGGGGTTACAAACAGACGAGAGAGGGAACGGGAGTCCCAAGTCTCTGGGTTGCAAGTGCGTGTGTGTTCGTTTGGAAATTCGTCTCGTGAGTCATCCCCCCTCCACGGGGTTCGCCTCCTCCCTTTTATAGTCCAAGGGAGGAAGGCTCACACAGGGAGAAAAAGAGGAGGGGCGCGGAGGTTGGGCGCTTCCCGACCCCTATCTTCTAGTACAGTGGGTCCTGTTGACCCTATTGATGATGACAGGGTGCTGTCCTCCTCCATCCCTGCTACTGTGCTGGTCGTGGAGGGATCGGGGCGAGGGATTCACACTGCTGCTGACGTCGTCGATCGTGGGGCATGGATGAGCCGTCTCGTCCCTTCGTGGCACTCATCATCACGTTTCCTATTGATGACGTTTGGCGGAGTGGTTGGGCCACGTCTCCCTTGGGAAGGAGCGTGTTGACCCATCGCCCACTCCGGTCCGCATGGGGGCATGATCATCATCACGCTCATCATCACGCTTCCTGTCGATGATGTCAGGTTGAGTGGTTGCGTCGTGTCTCTGTCCGGAGAGGACGAGTTGACCCATTGCCCACTCCAGTTCGTACGTGAGAGTGGGAAGGTCATGTCCCCGTTCCTCCGGGGTCACGTCCATTCATTGCCTTTTGACTGAGGAAGCTCCATCCTTCCCGAAGACCCGTCGTTGCAGGCAGAGCGGGCCCCTTCCGCAGGGGTCGGGCGAGGCGGACCCCTTCCGCGGGAGTCGGGTGAGGCGGACCCCTTTCGTGGGAGTCGGGCGAGGCAGACCCCTTCTGCTGGGGTCGGGCGAGGCGGACCCCTTCCGCTGGGGTCAGGCAAGGCGGACCCCTTCCGCGGGAGTCGGGCGAGGCGGACCCCTTCCGCTGGCCGCCACTGGGCCTTCCAGCCTTTGGGCCGACACCTGCTGCGGTGCTGTCAAGGCTAAGCCACCGGGGATAAGTGACTGACGGGCGGCTTAGGGACACCTATCACTTTTATCCCTGTCAGTAGCCCCCGACCCCCCTCGGGGTTGTAAAGAACCGCGAGGGGGTCCGTTTTCGCAACGATCGTTCAGTTAGGGGATGCGTGCCATCTCTTCTTCACTGTATTCCGGCGGGTGTAGCCCCCGAGCCTCTGAGGGAATCAGAAATTTGCTCAGAGGGTTCAGCGGGCAGTCCGGAGGATGTGATCCTCTATTTTCTTACGTGTTGTGATGCTGCCTCCTCGGGTTCCAATGGGTGCGCGCGAACGCACCCAGTGGGTGTAGCCCCCGAGCCTCTGAGTGAATCACAGATTCGCTCGGAGGGTTCAGCGTGCATGTACCTTTTCCCTGATCGTGACCCCACCTGGGTTTTTTGTTGCGAGTGCGGTCTTACGCTCCCGTTCGTTATCGGGCTCGCCGTCTCGACTTTTATTTTCACGTCGCCCTTCCAGGCGCTTCTTTCTCTCGGAGCGGGAGGGTCGGGTCATGCCACGTTTTCCGTCGGAGGCGAAACGTGATGCCTGTGGAGCTGATAACGGGTAAGTTTGAGTGGGGCCCCGTCTCCCTTTCATAGGGAGTCGTACTGAGTCGGCTGCCGACCGACCCCAAAATCCTTGCTTTTCCGACTGTTAGTTATCGAGGTCATTCGGTTGACCTCGACGGCTCGCCGCCTCCCTTCCCTCGTTGTCCCTCGCTCAATGTTGCCCCTGGGCAGCTGTCGAATCTGTCGATGGGCCAGCTTTCGAACCCTAGGACGATTGCGGGCCGTCGAGGCCATTTGGGCCACAAGCTCGCGCTGCTGAGCTTGGCCCATTTCCCATCTTACCTAGGTAGTCCGGTCATTTCACCGTGTTGCACGTTCTCCCATTAGCCGCGACTATTGGGGATCGTGGGAGTCATGGGATTCGAGGAGGCGGTTCGCCTTCCTCATTAAATTAGGCAGTGACAGCGGTGCGCGTGGCGTCCTGCATCCGCATTCACAGAAACTTGGAGAGAGACAAGAGCAAGAGAGAAAAAGGGAGAGCGCAACCCCCTCACCTTCTCTGCCGCCTCACCTTCTCCGCCGCCACAGCTTCTGCCGCCGCCAAACCACCGAGCCCCCGAGCCCATTCCCTAGAAAGGAAGAGCGCACGAGAGAGAGAGAGGGAGAGAAAGTGCGACCCCCTCACCTTCTCTGCCGCCGTAGCTTCCGCCGCCGTCAATCCACCGAGCTTCTGAGCCCGTCCTCCGGAGTGGAACCAATCATGTCATTCTGGCAGCGCTCCGACGTGATAGCCGCTCGCCTGAACGGCCTGGTGGCCAAAGGACTCCTGTGCCCGCTTACCTCGGTGCAGGAGTGGATCCTCCCCTCTGGCGAGTCGGAGCCATGACCGTCGTAGGGGTATGTCGTCTTGTTCGTGCATTTCCACGAGCGGGGCTTCGCGACGCCCACCCTCACATTCTTCCGGGGAATGCTGCATCACTACAAGGTGGAGCTGCAGCATCTGAATCCCAACGGGATTCAGAACATCTCCGCTTTCATCGCCCTCTGCGAAGGCTTCCTCGGCGTCCCGCCGTTCTTCGAGCTGTGGAAGTTCTTCTTCGCATTCTCCCCCATCCAAGCGAAAGTCAATGGCGTGATGGTCCCTGCTCCCGTGGGCTGCGCCGGCATTCACCTTAGTAGTGGCGGCGACAGGCGGTCGGACCGGTACATCGACATCCGCCTCAAGAAGTCGCACAAGGGGTGGCACGCCTTGTGGTTCTATGTCAAGAGTGATGAGGGGGCCCTCCTGCCGTGCTTCACCGAGCAGCTCGTGATGGAAGTTCCCCGCACCTGGAAGGACGAACCGGTGAGGAAGGAGAAGGAGAGACTCACCGGCCTGCTGGAGGTGATCCAGCAACTGAAGGCGCGTGGCCTGACCGGCGCCAGCGTCGTCAGTGCGTACCACGCGAGGAGTATCGCGCCCATTATGGCGCGGACCCTCCCATTGTACCGGATTGTCCCCGACGTCGACCTCTCCGGGATAGTGATTGCGTGGGGGGGGGCGGCCAGACCCTCTGAAATCCAGCAACGGCTTCGGGAGGCGTTCGAGGGCCCCCCTCTGCCGTATCCCGACCCCCAGCAGCTAGAAATGCTCCCTGAGGCTGGGGCTATTGTCGTGGTAATCGATCACTCTTGCTTAATTTTGCGTTCCTTCTTATCCCTTTCTCTTGTTCTTGATTTTCCTTTGCCATTTGGTTTTTTAGAATTCGTCCGGTTTCCGCCTCTCCCGCACGCCGCTCCCTGAGGACGCAGTTGTGCGCAATGTCAATCGCCTCGCCTTCGAGGCGCAGAGAGGGAAGAAAGAGGCGAGAAAGCAGAGGGTACTCCAGTGAGATGAGAAGAAGCGGGACCTCGCTAGGCGTCGGAGGACCGGATCGATCACCATCGACGAGGAGGCGTTGAGCAAGTTGAGCGACGACGACGACGATGACGATGATGATGAGGATGATGAGGACGAGGAGGACGGCGACCATCTGGATTGGGCAGCCCTGTCCCGCGATGAGGAGCACGCCAAGGGCGAGCAGGCACCCTCAACCGAGGTGGAGGCAGACGCCCCCTCCCCACTGTGAGAAATTCCCCCCTCGTCGCGGGGGGCGTCCCTCCCTTCGACGCCAACTAGCGGCCCTGGGCGGTCCGGCGAGCCGCCCAGCCTGCGACCGACGGCCAGCGCGTCGGGGAAGCGCCATGACGGCCCCGGGTCGTCGGCGGCGGGACGGACCTCGAAGCGGTCCCGCTCGTCTTCGACCCGGTAAGTGATTCGTAATCCGTCGGCGTTACGTCCCCTCTTGCCCTGCTAGTATTTGATCAGTTCTTTCTCCTTACTCTTTGCAGCGCGGATGTCGACCCGCACTGGACTCGTCGGTGCGCCAGACGAGCTGCGCAGTGGACTCCAGACGGCCACGCAGGATCGCGACGTCGCCGTCCAGGAGCGCGATGCGGCGGTCGCGACCGCCGGAGAGGCGTCGGAGCCGGAAAAAACCGCGCTCGCGAGCCTTCAAGGTACCTTCCTTGTTCTACTTTTTCCGCAGGATCGGCAGCTAGTTTACAAAAATGCTGAATTTCGTTCTTCTCCACCCTCTCCCGCCCCATCTTTCGCAGATATGCGGGACGAGGCCGCCAACCTTCGGCAAGAGTTGGATCGCTAAATAGTACATATTGTGAACAAAAAAGTAACATTATGATCATTTGTTCATAGGATAAATAATAAAATTGAACATCACAAACCAATCAGTCCACACTAGCAAACAATACAATCTATAAAGCGAACAAATAATTTAGTATTGCAAATAAATTATTCTAAAAATTGAACAAAATTATTATTAAAAATGATTAATTCAGTCCACGTGGAGAACAAATATGACAATATTGATAGCAAAATATTTTTACATATGAATAATTGAGTTCACACCATGAATAAAATTGTTCAAAAAATAAACAAAAATGGCACCACACACAAACAAATAGTTATATATATGAAGTACAAACACGTACATCATAAAATAAAATTTTCCTGCAGCAAAAAATTATGTATATATGGTGAGCTAATAAATATATAGAAAAAATAAAGAAGGAAATAAAAATAAAGGAAGGAAAAACATTATTATACACACCGCACCGTACAAATAATTGAAACGGAAAAAGGCTGTATAAATAATTTGATTACGGAGCGGCAGAAGGCCAGTAGCATAGCAATTAGCACCGCATCGCACAATCAGCGGTAGGAGCGCAGCAGCATCGCACCGTCCGGCAGTGGTAGCTGCGTAGCAGGGCAGCACCGCGCATGTGCAGCACCATCTCGCCAGCTTGGCTGCTTGGGTTTGACATTAAAGTAGTAGTTGAACAAAATGATTTTTGTGAATTTTCCCACCTTTCATGCCATTTTTGTGAATTCTCCCACCTTTCATGTCATTTTTCTAAAAACTAAAATTCTTCATAACCGAACCGAAGGGAAGGTCTCCAAAAACATGTAGACTACTGTATATTTGTTTTCTTAGCATGGTGAAATTTATTATTCTGCTATTTGATTTGGATGGAAGGATCAGAGAGCGGGGACCTTATGCCAGCAATGGTAATTTGATCTGTTTGTATGTGAAGAAATACCAAAAGATGAATAAAAGAATAGGAATAATATGTCCAGTGCTGTATCACGAATCCATTTACGAAACCGGTGTTGTTTGGTGAATACCTTAATTTGAAGTGCTATTCCCTGGACACAAACAGAAACCCGTGCCATCTCCTGAATTCCCACATGAAAGGTGATACAGTGAAAGCCTTTTCTGTTAAATAATATGGCCAAACAATGTACTCCCTCCACGACAAATATAAGTATTTTAGGATATTGGCACTATCTTCAATATGCTACTCTGACCAATAATATCTATAAAAATAAATTATTTTGATTGGAAAGAAGATCTACATATTAAGACACCTGGTTTCATGATGAATCTATTTTTATATTGGTAATTTTTATGGAATTTTTGTCGTTGACAATCAAAGTTAAATTGTCCAAACGTATGCTAGAAATGATAAAGCAACCAAGCATTTGATAAGTTGTGCCAGGAACTCAGGATACTAGGAACAGTGGTTGAATTGCCTTAGCAGAACCTTGGTCAAACATGGCTACCCTTGGAAACATCTATATCGAGTAGCACATCCATAACATCGGCTGAAATCATGTTTTTTATAAGGAGCAAGGGGGTTAATATCTATGCGGTTGCGGTTTAACAAAGAGATCAATCAAGACAGCTTTGAATAGAGAAGTTAAGATTTAGTACAAGCTGAATAACCTCAAGGTTTAGGTTAGGACATTGTTGAATCAGCTGGAAGCCGATGTTCAGTGTGAGACGGGTGTACTATAAATGAAGCTTCATTTTTGCCGATGTTCAGTGTCGACGTCTTCGCCCCCAACTCCACGAGGAGATATCTGGATGTTGACGCAAATCTCGGTCAACACACGAACGCACTAGATCGTGCGGCGCGAGAAAGAGCTCGATGCAGCTCTCCCTGCGTGGAACGATCAGACCGGTCTAAGGAACCGGTCAGACCGGTCGCCGGTGAGAATCAGCGACGGCCGACGAACACGAACCCGGGAGGAACCCCGTCAGGGTAGGCGCACGTAGGGTTGTTCTAGGATCGGCAGTTCACCTAGAACGCCTTCAAACGTCGCGGAGACGAAGGAAGAACAGCAGATGGGGTCGGAAAAGTTAGGATTTGGAAAAGAAGATGAAAAGTAGAGTTTGTATTGATTTTGTTCGATTGGATACCATCAATCGGCCGTGACCCTTTATATTTATAGGGTGGGGTGGTCTTATCCCATTAGGAGTCAAAACCCTAATTAATTTCGTGCTAAAATACAACTCCTAACTCGGTCTGGACTGTCCAGACCGGTCTGACCGCTCCTATAAACCGGTCTGACCAGTCTGCCGGGGTGTAGAACTTCCCGAAGCCATATCTTTCTCATCCGGAGTCCAAATCGGACGTTCCACATATGCATTTCGATCGTCTCGACGAGATCTACGCAATGGTGAAGTCCATTTTGCATTTTGAGAACTTGGACCTGATCAGTCTGACCGGTTAAGTAGAGATATCTGACCGGTCAACTTCGATCTGCCAATTTTAGCTGTCAACATATGCCCCCTATTTTTTGGTAAAGCATGCTTGCCAAAAAACATCCTTCTGAGCCAAAATTGTCTAAGGGCGATGATTAACATTACATCGGCCATTTTTTGTGCTAAGGGCGATAAACAATTATCGGCCATGTCTTGCTCAAGTCGATGTTGAAACCACTTGTTTTGGCCGCCACACCATCTTCATTGTTGCTGACGTCTTTGGCACGGCCTCCACTTGTCGCTCCATTGCTTCCTTCTTGCGCATACGTTGCAGCCTTCGCTTCTGAGTATGAGACAAGCCTGAGGGACACCACCTCAGCTGTAAATACTTCGAATCTTGCTCTTTGCTCTTCTCATTCTCCTTGCTGCAACCAACATCTTGCTTGACCGGATTATTGTTAGCAACAATCAGTCTTTGTAGTAATGCATGATTTCGATACATAGGAGGGTATTGAATATAATATGATTGCATATGCATCCTACTATAATCCATAGGTGTATAAAAGTAAGGATAGCAGCAATACTATGGAGCAATCGGTTCACTAGATGAAGTATAATTATCTTGACTCGATTGCTCTTGATGTCTTGACGATGATCCCGTATCCTTGACTTCGCTTGGTCGCCCCTTCTGCCTCTGAGCACTCCCTTCCTTCTCATATTTGGCCAAGAGTTCCTTAAAACTCGGCCTTGTCTTGATTTTGGAGGAGTTCCCAGATTCACTGGGCGCACCGTCAGACCGGTCGAACCGGTCAGACCGCCGCTATGGCCGGTCAGACCGGTCGACTTGTTATCGGCCTTCTTCTTCTTGTCTTGCCCCCCGAGTGTTTTTGCGCCTTGAGGGGTCTTCTGTGTCAGCTTCTTTTCAAGTCTTTCATCACCAATGACTACATTTTTCCCTTTAGTTGATTCGGCTTGACTCGGCCGAACTAGCACTTTAGGGTTATTTAATTCCAACATATGCACTGGGAAAGGATTCTGATCAACTTGCATATTAGGAATAACCAATCGTCCTTCATTAATAGCCGATTGAATCTGTCTACGCAACATGTTGCAATCATTAGTAGCATGTGAAAAAGTATTATGGAGCTTGCAATATGCTCACCGCTTCAACTCTTCAAGCGGCGGTAAAGTATATGACATCTTGATGTATCCAAGTCTATATAACTCATCAAATATTCTTTCGCATTTAGATACATCAAAGGTAAATCTTTCGTCTTGCCGATTTTTGTGAATCGGCTTAAGAGCAGGACAAGCATATGGTTTGGCTTGAGATGGCCAAGCAAACTCAGCAGCATATACATCATTAGACTCATCGTCCGAACAATCTAAATTGCATTCTAAAGCATGCACACTAGAACGATGATGCCTATGAGATTCTTGAGACTCTTTGCTTCGGCTTTCTACAGCCAAAGCTCTTTGATGCACCTGAGTAACTATAAAGAAATCATAGCCCTCTAATCTTTCTTTAATATGAGAGCGCAAGCCATTAAAAACCAAACCAGCTAAATCTTTCTCTACAATATTCACGCTAAAGCATCGGTTTTTTGTATCACGGAATCGTCTTATGTAATCACTGACAGATTCATCACGTGATTGTCTAACCGATGTCAAGTGAGACAATTTAAGCTCATCATGCCCACAGAAAAAGTGCTCATGGAACTTCTGCTTTAATTGTTCCCATGAGCCAATAGAATTTGGTGCCAAAGATGAAAACCATGAGAAAGCGGTTCCAGTTAGAGATAAAGAAAATAAACGCACTCTCAATTCATTTATTGAATCAGCTTCTCCTAATTGGGCAAGATACTGACTAATATGCTCAAAAATACTTCTAGTATCTTCCCCACTGAATTTAACAAACTCAGGCAACCTAAAACCAGCAGGGTATGCAACCGAATCAAACGAAGTAGGATACGGCTTTTGGTATGTGCAGGTTTTGCTTCTAACATCCACTCCAAAACTTTCTCTAAGCAAATTAGCCAAATCATTCTTATAATCAGTAAGCATTTTATCAAAATTACTCGAAGAATTTGGCTGTGTGGATGTAGATACCTCTCGCTGGTTTGAAACAAACTGACCGGACGGACCGGTCTGACCGGTCTGTACGACCGGTCAAACCGGTGGGGGGGAACCGGTCTGACCGGGCTGGTATACCGGTCTGACCGGTCTCTGCCGGTTCTGCCAACGCTGCACATATCGGTCGAACATCTCGTCGGAGATAGGACCGATGTGTGGCACTGAGTTCCTGGAGATTTCTGGTGGTGTGTACTGAACAATCTCGTTTATTCGGCTAATGTTGGCCGAACTAGGAATACTCATAATGGGGTCAGTGTATGTAGGTGTTACAATTTGACCACTGAAATAATTCATCGGCATCCCATATTGAGGTTGACTCACAGGAGATGCTGCCGATGATTGAGGAACATAAAATTCAGAAGTAGAAACAGATGGAGGTTCATCGGCTGTTTCTGGTTTCTTACCAGCCGATTCCCTTTCCTTAGAGCTAAGCCAATTAACCCAATAAACATCACGCTCAGCTAGTAATTTCTGAATTTGTTCCATAGTAACACCAGAAGGTGGAGCAGTTGCAGCAGGTGTTACCTCAGTAGATGCATCCGTGGAGATGGAAGCGAAGTCGATCTCTTTGATCTTGGTGACCTTGCCGCGTCGATCGACCTTGATGCTCGCAAGCGCCGCTTGTAGATCTTCTTCATTGCGTTTCTTCTTGCGCTCCTCCAGCAGTAGACGGACATTCTCCGGAAAATGCTCGTATGTCGAAGGGATGATGTTCTCCTTGTCGATTTCTGCGTTGGAGCCCATCTTCTTTAGGGTAGATTAGATCGGTTTTACTAACCAAGATCTTTCTTAACCAAGATCTTTCTTCCCCAGCGGAGTCGCCAAAAAGTATGTTGACGCAAATCTCGGTCAACACATGAACGCACTAGATCATGCGGCGCGAGAAAAGAGCTCGATGCAGCTCTCCCTGCGTGGAACGGTCAGACCGGTCTAAGGAACCGGTCAGACCGGTCGCCAGTGAGAATCGGCAGGCCACCTAGAACGCCTTCAAACATCGCGGAGACGAAGAAAAAATAGCAGATGGGGTTGGAAAAGGTAAGGTTTGGAGAAGAAGATAAAAAGTAGAGTTTGTATTGATTTTGTTCGATTGGATACCCTCAATCGGCCGTGACCCTTTATATTTATAGGGTGGGGTGGTCTTATCCCATTAAAAGTCGAAACCCTAATTAATTTCGTGCTAAAATACAACTCCTAACTCGTTCTGGACTGTCCAGACCGGTCTGACCGCTCCTATAAACCGGTCTGACCGGTCTGCCGGGGTACAGAACTTCCCGAAGCCATATCTTTCTCATCCGGAGTCCAAATCGAACGTTTCACATATGCATTTCGATCGTCTCGACGAGATCTACGCAATGGTGAAGCCCATTTTGCATTTTGAGAACTTTGACCAGACCGGTCTGACCGGTTAAGTAGAGAGGTCTGACCGGTCAACTTCGATCTGCCAATTTTAGCCGTCAACACTGAAGAATAGGAGAAGGTCGTTCAAAGGGAAGAAGGACAGTGAAAAAAAGAAAAGAAAAGAGGGCTGGTCTTTCTCCAGTCGTGTGATCTACTGTCCACTGGCCACCAAAGCCTCACACTCAGCTCAGCTGGCCTTCTTCTGCTCCCGCGCTTGCTAGCTGCTGCTTTTTCGCTGCTGGCGCCCAGGAGAAATCATGGGCCGTGGGCCTATTCAAAGGGCTGCTCTTGGACTTTAAAGATGAAAACATTACTTAAGCTGTGCTTGTTTCTTTGGTGTAAATTTTGTTAAAAGAGAATCTTGCTATTTCAGAATACTAAATAAAATCTATCTATAAATTTTTTTGCACGGATGGGTTGTAAATCGCGATCTGAATCTAATGAGCCAAATTAAAATATATAATTAGTGAATAGTTATATTAGTAACACTGTTGTAAATTATGAATTAAGTAGGCTCATTAGATTCGTCTCGCAATTTATAACTTATCTGTATAAAAAAATTTATAAATAAAATTTATTTAATACTCCATACATATATCCAAATTTTAGAGTAAATTTTTAAATCTAAACACGACCTTACTACCCGAAGAGGCCGTGAGCCTGTTCAATGGGCCATGGCTCTGTTTGGTTCACGAGCCTATACTAGGCCGCTCACGACCTCGAGGAACCGAGCGGTGAGGGGATGCGGAAAATTGAATACGGATAGTTAGCGGTAGCGTGGCTTGCTGGAAATGACCGCCGCTCGCATTCCCATCAAGTAGGGCTGGAAAAAAAGCTTGTTAAGCTGGCTCGGTAGTTCGTTTCAAAATTGCTTCGATTACGGCTCGTTACGCTCGATTTGAAGTTGCATATCAAACAACGCGGAAGACTATAATAAATACGAATATATTGATTTCGAAGAAAGCTCGAAAAAAAGTCGAGGCTCGACTCGATTCCACCCCTACCACCAAGCCAGCCTCGAGGTAGCTTTTAGCTTGCCGGAGCCTAGATTAATGGTTTGGCCAGGCATCCAAACAAGAAGAGCCTACATTGCTAGAGCCTTGCTAGACCATTAGCGCATCCAAACAGATCCATTGAAGCCCCCACAAGATGTGGATTAAGAAGAAAAAATCAGTACACTTCGGACAATATCAAGGAATAAATCAGTCCTAAAGAGAATATTGAAGAAGTTTATTACTATACGAGAGAGAGAGAGAATTGGAGATGCATACATCGAACCCAGGCCATCAGTGCAATGGAATCGGTGCACTGAATTGGCGAATTAAATTGATACATGGTCAGGATGCATATGCGTGGCAGAGGTACGGTAGCAGAGTAGGTGAAGCAGCTGCAACCACTTGTATGCTTGGAATTGAATGCATGGCGATGAAGCACAAGCACTGATGAGTGATGGGCTGACGACGGAGTCGTTGCATTGGCCGATTTATTTGGAGTAACACATAGTTGAAGTTTATAATATATAATAGATGGCCAAGCGCATCCCTAAGCATATTGCACGTTCTCCTACTAATCAAGGCAAGCATGGTGTTGTCGTCAAAAAAAAAAAAGGCAAGCATGGTGTTAACTAATAGACGGTCTCTAATATTGCTATATAATTTTGTGCGACGGTGTAATTTGCAACTCCTTATTATAAATTTGTATATTTAAAAAAATTAAAATATTACGATAACAACTCAATGGTAAGGAATTATTGAATTCCTTACCTCCTCTATTCAAATATGGCAATATTGTGATGATCTATGAATCCGCTAATTTATATTCCCTACGTTCTATAATATAGCTACGTTTAGCTTTTTGAAGTTAACTTTTTTAAATTTAACCAACAATATCCTTAAAAGTAAATTATTTTCATTTCAAAAGAAGTACGTTATTTTAAATAGAAAAGGATACATATAGTTGATTTCACGATAAATCTACTGGCATAATTTTGATATTACGAGCTTCTATGATTATTTTGCTATTTGTAGTCCAAATTGAAAACGCTCGATATTAAAAAAGTCCAAACGTACGGACGGAGCAGTGATGCAGTATTATTACTCCGTGCATGCACGTGAATGTCCTGTTTCCTCAAACGAATATAGTTGTACGAATCGAAACTGAAGAAGCACTATTTTTAGTATATATTTTGAATAAGTAAATTGGAGTCGGAAGCTGGGCCACCGGCAAAGGCTTTGACGTCTTGTACTGCTGCCTGCGTACATTTGGTGATTGGATCCTGGGATTAATTCCTATCACATTGATTTTTTTACTATTTAAAATAATTAAATAAAATTTGTTGTTTGCATATATATATATATATATATATATATAGATTCTCCGAGGAGTAAAAGGCGTCTTTAATATAACTTGGCCACCATAATGGCTTATGCAAAATCTTTTAGGTGACACTGAGAAAAAGGCCACAGAGAAATAAACGCTCAACAACAGAATTCCTCTGTCCTATTGCTTTTGATGATCAATGACACAAAATCGCTATTGCTTTTTTTTTTTTTTGCCCTGGAATCAACAATTTTTCTGAGAAATTATCCAGAGGTTGTATTAATGACAAGATCATAGTTGCTCAGCTCCTTAAGGTATGGGTTTCCACAACTGGGAAGTTCAGGGGATAGGGTTGGCAATGAACATTATTTAGACTTTAAATTATATTGTGCCCTTAATAAGAGGAAGGGGGTTAGCGTATATGTGGACCAAATGTGGGATTATTCTGACTGTCTATTGAATATGGCCTCAAATTATAATTAACATATATAGTTTGAAAGGATATTTATGTTTCGCATGAGCATGTGACGAAAAGGAGAGTTTGTTTCCCCCTATTTACGTTTCTGATGTTTCCATTTGTTTTTAACCAGCTAGCATGATAACCTCCTATATTGCAGTTGCAATAGCTTGGTTTGTTTCTTCTGTTCATTTGTTTTTTCTTTGAGAGGAAGCTTGCTATGATTTTCTTTATGGATTTTATGGATAGTGCTGATAGGACTTTGAGCTAGATATAAAGAAATTGAATAAACATGGCAAAGCTAAGTTACCTTTGGGGGCAAACACACATATTTAAAACAGAGTTTGGTGCACTAGATCCCTTTCTGTCTGTTGGCTTGCTCCAGTGGCCTACAACTAAGTCAGAATATTGACAACATCTATGAATGTGCTCTGACATATCAAGATTTATCCCAATATGTTTACACTATACTGTCCATTCCTATTTTAATATGGGATCTGCCATATTAGAACCAGGCAATTAAATACCTGTGACGTTCAGCAAGTAAATTTTTTTTGTGCCTATTTATGTCTACTTTCAGAACTACTCATAATAGTGTCAATTGGTTTGTTTTTAATGTGGGATGTGATGTTTTAAGACTTGGAATGATTGAGATGGAATCATCAGCAAAAGTTGCAAAACAAAGTTTGGAGTATCCACAAATCGCCACACTTGGCATCAAAGTCAAGGACCAAACATTAAGGCAAAATAGCCAAAATCATCCCTGAACTATGGAGCTCGGCTCAATTTGGTCTCTGAACTATAAAAACGTCCAATTTAGTCCCTGAACTATCCTAGCCGGCCCAACTTCGTCCTTGAATCCGACATGACACGCCACGTAAGCTCCTCCTGTCACCGCTCAGTCAGCTTGAGCGCGTGAAAGACTCTTTTTACCCTCCCCAACCAGGTCGTTACGCCTCCTAGGTAGCGCAGGTCATCAATGGCAGGGGAGGGAGCGACTCGATGTGGGCTAGAAGTTGCATGTATTAAACCTGCTCTATGGATGGTGGGTAAAAAGGATATTTGATTTCACACCCCAAACTGACTGAGCGGTGGCTGAAGTAGCCTACATGGCGTGCCACGTCATATTCAAGGACGAAGTTGGGCCGGTTAGGATAGTTCAGGGACTAAATTGGGTATTTTCATAGTTCAGGGACTAAATTGAGCCAAGCCCCGTAGTTCAGGGATGATTTTGGCTATTTTGCCTTATTGAAACTGTCAGTACCCTGTAACTGGGATACCCACTTCTACTGTGGCAAGGCAAGACACGCGTAGTTATCCGTAACTACGCCCTAAGGAGCTGAGTAGCCAGACCCCTGGGGTCCGGGGCTCACCTCCCCGGGCCAACGGTCCCGGACCCGTTCCCCCGCTCGGGGACGTGTCCGGTGTCGCCACATGTTCCAGAGGAGGGAAAGCTCAGCTCCAGCAGCTGGGAGCCCAGACCCCCCATGCGGGTCCGGGACCTCCACGTGCCCATCCGGACCCCCCCCCCCCACGCACGAGGAACCAGCATTCCGTCCAGGAGGGGTCCGGGGCCGCCACGTGTCCCGCAGGCGCAGGCGCGGGCACGGGTACGAGTCTTCCACTGGAAGACTCACCCACTTACCGCTTTTAATGCGGGTGGTTGAGGCGTGCTCTGCTGCCGCGGAACGTGGGGCAGCTTTTGTCAGACCGCACTGTAGGTCGCGCGTTACCGAGGTTTACAGTGCGGTCACAGGCACTGCGTGCGCGGCGCACGACTGATGCCGCATTAAATGGAGGCGACGGCTCGTCTCTCCATCATGACGTCTACGCTGTAGGCCACGGTATGCTATGCCGCAAGCTACGCCCTGGCGCCACGCCGACAGGACGGGGCAAGGCGCGCCGGTCGGAAGATTCCCACGAACAAGGCAGGAAAATCCCAGGATGAGATCCCCGTCGACTGTAGCACCATAATGCTCTGCATAGTATGATATTTAATACAACATCGCTGGGCCCACCTATCGGGGACCCAACGGCCATGTACGTGCCCCCTTGGGATATAAAACGGAGGCGCAAGCGAGATCACACAACTATCTCCTAACGCTTCTCAGACTCTCTCAGTTCATTCCCACGCAAGAACACAAGCAATACATCACACAGTGGATGTAGGGTATTACGCTCTGGCGGCCCGAACCACTCTAAACCCTTGCATGTTCTTCGTGTCCTTGCTTCCATCAAGCTAGATCCAGGCTTCCCCCGAGTTCATACATCCTTAGGGCTTAGGCGGGTGCATTCCGCCACCCAGCTGGAGCATTTAGCCTCCGACATTTGGCACGACAGGTAGGGGCTTTAGCCAGATTTGGCTTGTTTTCTCCGCTCCTCTCCATGGTCCACATGGTCGAGCACAGTCTCCGCGACAACAACGCGGAGATGAGGGAGGGTGTGGCATCATCGGCGCCGCACGCCTCTCGTCTCCCTACACCAGGGGCGACAGTGCCCGCTGCGCAGGAACAAGCAGCGGCAGCGCCCGCTGCGCGCCAGCGTGGCTTGGGGCACTCATCCAGGGCTCCCTCGCAATCTGCGTCTGGTGGGGCGCTGGCAGCGGCTAGGGAGTTGCTCCACAACCCCCCGGCCGCCGCAGCATCACCTGATGCCCTGAGGCAGTGGAGGGATGATGTCGACCGTCTCCTCTACCTGGCTCAGGCCACTCCCGGTTCAGCAAGGACTGGGCCACGACCTCCGCCCGGCAACGCGATGGTACTCCACCATCGGCGCAGGGGCGGCGCGTCAGTATCTGTGCACTCCCCCACGGTGAGGAGTGCACGGACTGAAGACCTGCGGGCGGAGCTCAACCGCAGGCGTGCGGGCAAGGACGCCCGCGTCACCAAAGAGAGGGCGTGTGAGCATCGTCTCAACATCGAGGGCCGCAACCTCGACGCAGACATGGATGCAGCAGCACCCAAGCCTCCGGGAAACGCCCGGACACAAGCGAGTACCCCGGTGGCTGGGGTGGGCTGCGCCGCGCTGGCAGATCACCTCCGCGCGGTGACCTGGCTATCCAAGTTCCGCCCACAGCTGCCGGAGAAGTACGACAGTACGACTAACCCGTCGGAATTCCTACAGGTTTACGTCACCGCTATCACAGCTGCTGGCGGCAACGACGCCGTCATGGCAAGTTACTTTCATGTAGCCTTGACCGGGCCAACCCGGACTTGGCTCGTGAACCTTACTCCTGGGACGATTCAGTCCTGGGAGGAGATCTGTGCGAGGTTCCCTGCAAACTTCGCCAGTGCATACTAGCAGCATGGTGTGGAGGCTCACCTCCACGCCGTGAGGCAGAGACCCAGAGAGACGCTCCGGGCATTCATCTCGCGCTTCACCAAGGTACGAGGCACTATTCCTCGTATTTTCGATGCATCTATCATTACTGCTTTCCGTCAGGGAGTACGTGATGAAAAGATGCTCGAGAAGCTGGCGACGCACGAGGTGGAAAGCGTCACCACGCTTTTCTCCCTGGCCGACAAGTGCGCCAGGGCCGCTGAGGGCCGTGCCTGGCACTCAGTCCCCTAAGATGGAGCCGCCAAGGCTGGTGGCTCCGGAGCCACCGTCCAGGGCGGTGGCAAGAAGAGGAAGAACAAGAACCACGGCCGCAATGTGCCGCAGTCTGGAGCTCCGGTTGCTGCAGCAGCAGCTGGGGGCCAGAACGCGCGCAAGCGCCCGTGGCAGCAGGGTGACGACAGTGGCTCATGCCCTGTCCATCCTACTGCCCCCACAGCGCCACTGACTGCCGTGAGATTCAGAAGCTCGCAAAGCAAGTCAGCAAGCGGCGCGAGCAGGCCACCAAGAGTTGCTCTTCCCCTCCTCGCCAGCGGCCTAGCAAGGAGAAGGCCTCCAACAACGAGGCCGCTGCCGTGGAGAAGGAGTTGGGGTACCAGTCCCCCGATCGTGAGCTGGAGAACGTCTTCAGCCACGACAACTCCAACTCCGACGACGGCGATGAGTGCCGCAAGAAGCTGTATGTAATGTATGGAAGGAGTTGGGAGCTTGTCTCCCGGCGAGACGTGAAGATCCTTCGCCGAGAAGTCCTCTCGGTGAAGCCGGGGGTCCCAAAGGCGGCGCTCCATCAGAGGTGGAGGAACACCACCATATCCTTCAGGCCATCCGACTGCCCGGAGAACATGGCGGGGGCTGGCATACTGCCAATCATCACCGCACCGGTTATAGCCAACATAAGGCTGTACCACGTGCTGATTGATGGCGGAGCCAGCCTCAATGTCATCAGTTATGCAGCGTTCAAGCAGCTGCAGATCCCGGAGTCCAAGCTAACTCCCTCTCGCCCATTCTCTGGAGTGGGCCCACACCCGGTGTTCCCTTAGGGGAGCATCACTCTGCTGGTCACGTTCGGGACCGAGGAAAACTTCCGCACAGAGAACGTCCAGTTCGATGTTGCGGAGTTGAACCTCCCGTTCAACACCAACATCGGCAGGTCGGCACTCTACCGCTTCATGGCCATCGCCCAATATAGGTATTTGGTCTTAAAGATGCCATCTCCCGGCGGTGTTGTCACTGTGCGGAGCGACTAGACTGTTGCCGTTCATGCAGTCGAGAAGTTGCATGCTCTGGCGGAAGAGGCTGCGCGCGGGCGCCAAAGGTCCAGTCGACCGATCCCGATGACGTCCCCGTGAAGACCGTCCAGGTCAGAGCGGAGCCCTCCCAAACTACCCGCGTCGCGGGGAACTTAAGAGAGAAATAGGAAGACGCGCTCGTCGCTTTCCTCCGGGCAAACGTGGACGTGTTCGCCTAGAAACCGTCACAGATGCCCGGGATCCCCAGGGAAGTGATCGAGCACCATCTGAAGATATACCCTGATGCCAAGCCGGTGCACCAGAAACCTCAGAAGCAGTCTGTAGAGTGGCAGAACTTCATCCATGAAGAGGTCCGCAAGCTGCTGCACACTGGCTTCATCGAGGTGGTCCACCACCCCGAGTGGCTGGCCAACCCGGTGGTCGTCCCCAAGGCAAACGGGAAGCTTCGGATGTGCATCGACTACACCAGCCAAAATAAGGGATATCCTAGAAACCCCTATCCTCTCCCTCGTATCGATCAGATCGTGGACTCCACCTCCGGGTGTGATCTTTTTTCTTTCATAGATGCTTACTCTGGTTTCCACCAGATACAAATGTCTAGGGAGGATAGGAAATATACCGCTTTTGTAACAGTGGACGGACTTTATTGTTATATTGTCATGACATATGGTCTGCAGAATGCCTTACCTGCGTTTGTGCGAGCCATGAACAAAACATTTGCTAATTTAATTAGAAATATAGTTGAGGTATATGTCGATGACATCGTGGTCAAGACTAAGGTAGGGTCGAATCTAGTGGAGGACCTGACTCTCGTCTTCGACCGACTGCATGCCAAACGCACGAAGCTCAACCCCGAGAAGTGTGTCTTTGGCGTCTCGGCAGGGAAGCTGCTGGGTTTCCTAGTCTCGCACCAAGGCATTGAGGCAAACCCAGCCAAGATCAAGGCGATTGAGGCAATGAGGCCTCCCGCCCGCATCAAGGACGTCCAGAAGCTCACAGGGTCCTTGGCCGCTCTTAGCCACTTCATTTCGAGGCTAGCTGAGAGGGCACTCCCATTCTTCAAGTTGTTGAGGAGGTCCGGTCCATTCACTTGGACTGAATGGGCTGAACAAGCCTTCCAGGAGCTGAAGCAACATCTCACCTCACTCCCAGTGCTGGTGGCTCCAGAGCCAGGTGAGACATTGTTTCTGTATCTCGCTGCATCTGCAGAGGCGGTAAGCATGGTGCTGGTGGCCGAGAGGACGGAGCAATCCCGCTAGGGGGACACCGAGGTCCCCCCGACCAAGGATGATGGTCCAACCATCATAGAGCCTACAGGCGATCCTGTGTCTGGAGGTCCGGACCCTGGTCATAGGGGTCCGGAGGAACCTCGACCCAGTAGGGAGCCGAAACTGCTGGGGGCCAAGGGACCTACAGCTCCAGAACTTGGTGTGGTGGACAAAGGCGAACCAGACCCGGCCGCCAGAGTCCGTACCATCCAGAAGCCAGTCTACTATATCAGCGAAGTCCTCCATGAGGCAAAGGCCAGGTATCTTGAGACGCATAAGCTCATTTACGACATTCTTATTGCATCTAGGAAACTGCGCCACTACTTCCAGGCACACAGGGTTGTTGTAGTGACCTCTTACACATTAAGAGCTATTCTACACAGCTCCAACGCCTCGAGCAACATCGCCAGGTGGGCAGCAGAGCTAGCTGAGTTCCAGCTAGACTTCCAGCCCCGCCATGCAGTCAAGAGCCAAATCCTGGCTGACTTCATAGCGGAGTGGGCTCCTTCCCCAAGCAACTCTGGGGGTCTGGACCCTGACGCCGGACCCCTGGAACCGGGAGCCAGGATACCGGTCTTCACCGATCCCCACTAGACACTCTTCTTCGACGGGTCCGTTCTCAAGTAGTGGACCGGAGTTGGTGTGGTCCTCATCGACCCAAGCGGAGATCAAGTGAAGTACATGGTGCACCTTGAGTTCAAGGCCACCAACAACATGGCAGAGTATGAAGCTTTGATCTTTGATCTGGCAGCAGCCCTGTCTCTGGGGGTCCGGCAGCTCTTGATGAAGGGGGACTCCCAACTGATCATCAAGCAGGTTCGAGGGAGTGCAGTTGCAACAATCCCCAGCTCGCGGCATACCTCATCCATGTAAGGAAGCTCGAAAAGGACTTCGACGCCTTGGAACTGCAACATGTTCCTTGCGAATACAATTCAGCAGCAGATGACCTCTCCGTGAGGGCATCAACTTGGGCACCCGTGCCCGAGGGCGTCTTCGAAAGACGGCTGCTGAAGCCCACCGTCCAGCCTGCCGAACTGGGCGAAGGGGATCAAGCTAGCACCTCGGAGCTAGCGGTCTCGGCGGCAATCCATCCATGGAGCCCGCCAAGGGTTGTGTGTGCTACTGAGGATCGCGGAGACCTCATAGAGCCACTCCTAACTGCTCAGGGAGGTCCCGATGCATGGATCTCTAAGATCCGGGACTAGCTGAAAGACAACATCCTTCCCAAAGACCATGTGTCCGCCGAGCGCATAGTGCAATTGGCTAAACGATACGCGGTGGTAGAGGGGGATCTCTACCGCTGTGGCGCCAATGGCGTCCTCATGCGGTGCATTTCCCGGGAAGAGGGCCGCGAGTTGTTCACGGAGATCAATGGAGGTGAGTGTGGAAGTCATTCCTCATCTCGCACGCTTATCGGTAAGGCCTTCCGGCATGGCTTTTACTGGCCGACTGCAGTCCAGGATGCAGCTGAGCTGGTAAGGTCCTACAAAGTATGTCAGTTCCATGCAAAGCAAATACACACACCGACTCAGGCTCTGCAAATAATCCCACCCTCATGGCCATTCGCCGTATGGAGTGTGGATATCCTGGGGCCGTTCCCCCGGGCCGTCGGCGGGTACCGGTTCCTCTACGTCACCATCGACAACTTTACAAAGTGGCCGGAAGTTACCCCTGTGGTGAACATCACCAAAGGATCAGCAGTTGCATTCCTCAAGTCTATTGTGTGCAGATTTGGTGTCCCAAACTGAGTCATTGCGGATAACGGGACCCAATTCAAAAGCCGACTCTTCCAAGAGTACTGCGAGGACATCGGCATCCAGATATGCTTTGCGTCAGTGGCGCATCCCCACAGCAATGGACAGGTCGAGAGGGCAAATTCAGAGGTCCTCAGGGGGCTCAAGACTCGCACCTATAACTGCTTAAAGAAGCATGGTGCAAGGTGGGTTGACGAGCTTCCGTTTGTGCTATGGGGCAACTGGACCACACCCAGCCGAGCCACCGGGGAGACCCCGTTCTTCCTAGTCTATGGGGCCGAAGCATGCCTTCCCCCGGAAATCCACCTGGGCTCACCACGGGTCCAGGCTTTTGATGAATCTGTGCAGGAGCAGCTGTGGTGTGACGACGTGGACTTCATTGACGAATGAAGGTGGCGAGCAGCAATCCGAAATGCATGTTACAACTAGGCACTCAGGTGCTATCATCAACGGTTCGTGCATAGTAGGGAGCTCCGGACTGGGGACCTAGTCCTAAGGCGAATCCTGAACCGAGAAGGACTCCACAAACTCTCCCCTAGCTGGGAGGGTCCCTTCAAGGTGACAGAAGTCTGCCGGTCCGGATGCGTTTGCCTTGCCACGGAAGAAGGAGCGCCGCTACCTAACCCGTGGAACATAGAGCATCTCCACAAGTTTTATCCTTAGGCAGGACAGGGAATGAATTTTTCCTTTGTAATAAGATAGAACCAACGTGCAGTCCAGAGCGGTGGAGGTCCATCCTCATAAACCCAGTCTCTGGCGTTCATCGCACCACTGGGTAGCATCAACGTGCGGTCCAGAGCGGTAGAGGTCCGAACTCATAAACCCGGTCTCTGGCGTTCATCGCACAAGCCATGTATATCAAATTGCAAAGGAAAGATTTGTAACACCCGTTTTATAAAAGGACATATGTAGCGAAAATGGCCTCTCATGCCATATTTCAACATAATATTTTGGTGATTGATATAGACAACACAACACTTGGACTAATATGATTGTTAAGATGACCATTCTCAGGCTTTTAGGTTCAAGTGATGACAAAGAGAAGATAGGCATAGCTAGGTCCAAAGGATTCGAAGATTAAAGAGACCGTGAAGAAACCAAGTCAAAACAATCAAGACAGAGATATTTTAGTTTCACCGGTTGAACCGACGCTATGAAAATTACATACGTCGCTGCATTGACTTGGAGCACGTCTGGGAGTTTTGGTAACACCGGTTGAACCGACGCCAGGAAAGTTGAATATGTCGGTACAATGAACTCAGCAGCTGAGGCAAAATCTATACACCGGATGAACCGACGCTAGATATTGGTGAACGTCGGTGCAGTTGTCCAGAGAGTTAGTTTTTCAGCAACTACACTCACCGGTTAAACCGATGCTGCATCGGTTAATTACGTCGGTCGATTGAGGTAGCCGTTGAAGTATAACGGCTAGTTGGAAAATGCACTCACCGGTTAAACCGGTGATGACAAAAACGGGAGCATCGGTTTAACCGGTGATAGCGCTTTTTTTCAGCCTTTTTCCAACGGCTAGTTTGGGGTGTGTGGGCTATATATATGCCACCCCACGGCTCATTTGAGGTTGCTGGAGACTAAGAAAGCATACTACACTTGAAGAACATCTCCAACCATCATAGAGCTTCATTGTACATCATATAGGCTTAAGCACACTTGTGAGAGTGCTTAGTGCTTGTAATAGGGATTAGTTCTTGCGAGAGCTCCCTTGAGAGAAGTCTTGCTGTGGCAAGCAATCCTTGTGATCTGTCGTGTGACCCTCCGACTTGGTGTGGAGTGGCAACGACCCTTTGTGCGGGGGAAGAGGAGACCCCCTCCTTGGTGGAGAAGCTCCGTAGTGGATTTCGGCTGGGTGACCGAGAGAGACGGTGGCGGTGCATGAGACTCGGTGTCTTTTGGGCACTTGCCTTTGCTTGCCGGCATTGCTTTGGTGACATAGTGCAAGACGGTGATCGGAAGAGCTCGGTGTCCCGTGGAGGTAGGCGTTTGTGCCGAACCACGTTACATGATGTAGGGTCGAGATGGCGGACTAGAGGGGGGGTGAATAGTCCTTTCTAAAACTAATTGCGCCGGCTAACCGAAACTTATGCGGAATCGAAACTATTCGCTTAGCCAAGACTACACCCCTCTAACTATAACTCTAAGGCACCTCCAAAAGATCCTACACAAAGCAAATGGAGTGCCAAGCTAGTAAGAGCTCTCTTAATAATTCTAATGCCAAGTCACACAAGCCTAAGTACTAGTACTTCACAAACCGGGGGAGCTCCTACACAAATCTTATGAGCAAAAGCACAAAGCCAACCTAAGCTCACTAGATGCTCAAGGACAAGGATACACAATCCAAATCCAAGAGCTCAACTTGCTTAGTTACACAATCTAAGCAAGAGCAACTAATAAAGCTACACAAGCTAACTAGATACACTAGGATCTCTACTTCTAGCTACACAAGCAAGAAGATGATTAGCAAGCTACACAATCTAACTAATCACTAGAGAGCAACTACACAAGCACAAGATATAGAAGAATGTAAATACAATGCTTGTGATTTGGAGAATGCAAACCACCGAGAAGAGTAGACAAAGTTGACACGGTGATTTTTTATCCCGAGGTTCACTTGGTTGCCACCAAGCTAATCCCCGTTGAGACAAGCTCCAAGGTTGCCGCCGATCCTCTTGCTAGTGGTGACTCTCAAGTCACACTCTCCCACGTGGAGTGCTCACACCGAGCTCTAGCACATGATCCGGCCGGACCACTTGTTGCTCTTCACGTCTCGCTCAACTAGAGTTGCTCTTCGCGGCTCCCGCGGGGTGAGCACAATACCCCTCACAAACTCTTCTCTGGAGCACCGCACAAACTTCTTGCGGGCTTCAACGGAGTCTCTTGCCACCAAGCCATCTAGGAGGTGGCAACCTCCAAGAGTAACAAGCACACCGGCTTGCAACACGATCACCTAGTGCCACTCGATGCAATCTCTCAAAGCAATCGCACTAGAATCGCTCTCTCACTCGATCGGATGATTACTATCAAGTTAGAGTGAGTAGAGGGCTCTCAAGCACTCTCACACATGGACACCAAGTCCCCAAGGTGCTCTCCCTACTCAAATGGCCGGCCACACCCTCTATTTATAGAGGGAGGCCCCAAACTAGCCGTTACACTCAAATCCCGTGAAAACTGAGTTTTCGCGGACTGTCCGCCTCACAAAAACCGGACCGTCCGCCATTTAAAACCAACGGCTAGAACTGCAATAATTATGTGTCAGAGTCGACCGTTAGAGCCCCGGGCGGACTATCCGCGCCCCTGGGGCGGACTGTCCGCGGTTCAAAACTTCGAACCAACCGATTTGCAAACATCTTTGACTAAATCTGGAAGTTACCGGCGGACTGTCCGCTCCCCAGGGGCGGACTGTCCGCAGTTCAAAACGTGAGCACACACAGAAACCGCAGTGTTTCTGTCCCAGAAATTTCAGTAGGAGGCGGACCGTCCGCCCCCAAGGACCGGACGGTCCGCAGGTCATTTTGGGCACCCAAGACAGAACAACCAAGTTTCTGCGCCTGTTTCACCTTTTAAAGGCGGACCGTCCGCCCCCATGGACCGGACGGTCCGCAGGTCATTTTGGACCACCCACAGAGCTAAAAACGGTTCTGTTTGAGCTCAACCGAGATAACGGCGGACCGTCCGCCCCTCAAGGGCGGACCGTCCGCAGGCCTATTTCCAGCAGAAATGTACCTCGGTAAAACGGCCATAACTCTTAGCTCCGATGTCCAAATTAGGTGATCTTGGACTCTATGGAAAGCTAATTCAGAGGGCTACACAACCCAACTGAATTCTTGATACAAAACACAATGGATCAAAGCAGTATTCCACTCCAAGAGACAACCTAATTTCCGGAGAAAACCAAAAGACCTTTCTTGCTTCCCAAAGTTGATCAACATCAACTCCAACTCTTTCTCCTTTGCAAATGTGCCAACACCACCACGTGAACAACACCATGTGCATGTGTGTTAGCATTTCACAATCATTTTTAAAGGATTTTCACTTGATCTCATCATGCCACTCGATCCTAGCAACATCGCAATGTTAGATCGCTCAAGTGGCACTAGATGACCGATATGCAAACAAGTTTGCCCCTCTTGATAGTACGGCCATCTATCCTAAATCCGGTCATGCACTTCTCTACACAACCTTTGACCGGTGAAATGAAATGCCCTACAAGTCATACCTTTGCCGTGCGCATTCCATTTCATCTTCCCAAATGTTGATGCCACACAAGCACCAAACTCCATCAAGCCTTTTGATCATCATTATGAGTCAACACTTGGCTTGATCTTTCTTAAATGATATGATCCACTCCATATCATCACATGACCTCTTTGGTCCATCGATCTTGACCTTGCTCGCTCTTCACCGTTGCCTCGGTCCATCGGCGCCAAATCTTGCCCAAGCTTCACCGCCTCGCGGTCCCTCGCTTCAAAGCCTTGACTTGCCCTTCTCCATTGCAACCGGTCCATCAAGCCAAGCCTTGTCTTGATCTTCTCCACTTTGGTCACATAACTCCATGTCATGTCTCATATGCAATGAGCTCCTCGATCACACTATATGAGCATAGCATCAACACTTAGCCATTTCTCCTCCATGGCACATGTTGCTCATACTAGTGTCTTTGTGTGGACTAATCTCCTGTGTATCTCAACATAAACACTTATTAGTCCACATAAGTTGTCACTCAATTACCAAAACCAAACAAGGGCCTTTCAATCTCCCCCTTTTTGGTAATTGATGACAACTCTACAAAGATATGGAAATTAAGGATATTCCAAGCTAGCACTTCACATACGTGTAAATAGCTAACTTGTTTTGGATTTTATGTTTCTTATCCACCATTAAGACCACTTGAAAAGATTGGATAAGCACCATAAAAATCCGACTTGGTAGTGATAACTCCCCCTACATGTGTGCTCAAGAGATTTGGTTTTAAACTCACACACATGCATAAATATGAAATTTGTGGGATTGTTATCACTACTAAGTGATGCTAAGGTATATAGGATAAACCTTTGAAGCGTGATACCAATTTGAGTTGCATCCTTGAAGTTCATTCCTTAGCATCAATGAGTAACTAGACATTCATCAAAAAACTCAAGATACCTCATGAGATCAACAATATTAGCAAGGCTCTTGATTCACTTGTAAAAAAAATGTCTAGCTACAATCTATGCATGCTAGTTATCAAATCATCAATCAAGTTCTATGACTAGCATACATCAGACACGAGCAATGCATATATAAATTTTAAAACTTATGCAAATGCAAGCAAGCACATGAATATGCACATATCAAATGCAAGCAACCAAGTTCATGAGCTTGCTCCCCCTACTTGTGTGCTTCTCTTGTCCAAGAATATTGATCCTCTTGATCCATGTCCATGATCGCACTCTCATCTCATCTCCCCCTTTGTCATCAAAGGATAATTCATATCTTTGTTCATTTATCTTTGTTCATTTCTCTCCCCCTTTGTCATCAATGACCATAAAAAGGGCCGAAGCCACATGAACTTTGCCATGTGAAGATCAATGGCCACCACTTGAAGTTGTACCTCTTGTACTTGTAGGATTACCACTTGAATACCCCTTGTAGGCAATCGTATGAAGCACTTGTGGTTTGATACAAAGAGTTGGACTTGGGTAGATGGTTGAGTCTTAAATCTTCATTTTTGATGGACACTTTCAATTTGATTGGAATTGACACCACTTGTAACAACAACATGTGGAAGCATGAAGATCACCTTGAAATGCCACATGTAGGATACTAGTAGGATCCTTGACCTTGATACTTTGTAGTGGGGCTCCTCCCCCTATGTCAAAGTGTTTTGTCAATCTACTTGAATCTTGAGCTCTTCTTGATGAGGATAGCTTTCTTGATTTGAATTGATCACTTAAAGTTGAGGATCACTTGTGGAACCAACATTATTGCACTAGATCTACTTGAATGAATACTACTTGTATGACCATGTATATCACTTGTAGAGATACAATGATATACCTTTTGTTGAATCAAGTATCACTTGTAAAATCATGATGGACCACTTCATTGAATTTGACATTGATAACCAATTCTTGAACTAGATTGTTTCCATGAGCTTCTTTCTCTTTGACTTGATCTAGACTACTTGCCCAAATAATTCAACTCGGTTTGAACCAATGACAAGCTTCTTCACACCTCATTCAAAGGGTTATCTTGACAATGTTGAGTTAAACACTTGAAAACTCATTTTCTAGATCAACTACTTGGGTTTACTAGCTCATGAACATGTCATATGTTACCACTAGATCATATCAACCATAGAAGCAATAGTGGCATCATAAAATATTTAAAAATATTTTATTTTTCATGAATGATCACTATATATGACTATATGCACTAATCATGTCCTTAGCATATAATGAATGCATATGTCAAGCAATTTCACCTTGCTATGTTGGAGTAGAGGATAGTCATTAGATTCCGATTTAGTTCTCCAACTAGCATCATGAAGTCCAATTATAATAGCTTGGTGAAGACAATGAATACCATCCTTCACCCATATGAAATGAATATCACTTATCATCAAATGCATTATCTTGTTGTGGTTGGCTTGCTTCATCTCTTTGATCCTTGCTTGCATGAGAGAATACCATTTGAATATACTTGAATTATCATGAATCTCTCTATATTGGGTATTGCTTGCTTTTCTTGATCTTCTAATTTTAGTACCAAAAATGTGATTAGTACACTCTACACTCAAATGGCCTTATAACTAATACTTGTCATGCTTCTTGTCATGCTTCTAGCTCCTCTCAAAACCAAACCTGAGTTCTTCAATCACTTGTAACGATGATTCCAACCTGAGGACCTTTCAATTTAAGTGACTCAAGATCAATCCAACATTTGTCACTTTTCTGGCAGATTTTGTACTTCTCAAAGAATACATCAAATCTCTCAAAGTACATGTTGAATTGCCACAAAAATTTGTGGAGATGTGTGGCACTAAGTCATCTAGTAGCCATAAAAAATTGAGCTTCAATGCTTTTCTAGATTGCTACCAGATTTCACATGTTCACTCATGGGTGTATGCTGAAAACTGCTGCACATGCATTGACAAGATCCACTCCAAAACCGAAGTATCCCTCATCATATTCTCATGAAACTTGTACAGCAGCTAGTATCATAAGTGTAGGGCATGCATACCATATTTCAAGCCAGTCCAAATAGATTTGATCATCCAACTATGGCTATCTTCTCAACTTACTCAGATTTTCAATAAAGGACAGATTTTGAGCAATTGAGCTATATTTCATAAAATTGAATCAAACTTGATGTTAACTTATTTGAATGAACTCACAAGACATATATCTAATCATATCCCATATTGAAAGTCATCTCATGATCATATCCATTCAAACTAACTCAATTTTGATTACTAACCATTTAATCCATTCAATCATCTTGTAGCAAGCAACAAGAGCATATATATCCAATTCAAACATCTTATATGCACCCAAAAGAATGTGATCAACTAGAGATATACCTTTGTAGCTGATGATAAGTCTAGCTGTCAGGATCCTCCTTTCTGTTTATTCGCGGACTGTCCGCAATATCCTAGCGGACCGTCCGCATTTGAATTTTCACACCGCCGCCCGACTGAAACTGCCTCTGGCAAATACTGCCCAACACAGGCGGACCGTCCGCGGTCCTTTGGCGGACTGTCCGCAGTGTATTTTTGCGGTTGAGAATTTCTCTGCAGAGCCTCTGGTGAGCAAGTCCCATGAACGGCGGACTGTCCTCCCCTTACCCGCGGACTGTTCGCAGTACCAAATTTCAGACTGTCCAGAATTTGTTCCAACTTTCTCAATTCCAACCTCAATTTGGGATCATTGCTCATATAAAAATCCAAAAATCTCAAATATTGCATGAAAACCTTCAAAAGACTCATATGAGCAAGTTTCAACAAGAATTCAAAAATAAATCGAGTAGAATCATGAAAACTCATAAATGGCTTAAAAATTCAGAAAAATGAAACAAGAAGTGCATATATGAACCAAATGCCATAAGTATTAGTTTTCAAGTCATATTTGAGAAGTCAAATGACAAGTAGCTCATTTCTCAACTTGCAAAATGATTTTCATCCAAAAACGAGATTCAACTCAAATAAATTTGCAAGCCATCAAATATTTCCAATAAATCTTCACAACTAGAAAAAGATACTTGTATGTTGTAGAACTTGGACTTCATTGTTTTGACTTGACATTGGGATGAGAATAGCACTAGGCTTCGATTACTTGACTCAATCACATGATGAACAAGATAAAACCAATTGAGTCAAGCCTCCAATGTCATTGGTACCTACACACATTTATCCATGTTTTGATGGTACCCAAACTAGGTTGGGTCCTCTCAAGTTAGGAGCAACATACTTTGGCAAAGCCTTAGTATGAATAGCGGGATGTTTTGCAATAGTAACAAATGAGGTACCATTACCATCCTTTCTAAGCATAATATTTGCATCAATTGAAATAAGCTTAGAATTGTTACCTAAGGGACATGAATAAGCCATGTGTCCCCTTTCCCGGCATAAGTAGCATCTTCTCTTTTGTTGAGCCTTTTCTTTCTTACTCATTTGATGCTTTTCATTGCCTTGCTTCTCATAGTTTGCTTGAGCCTTCTTCTCAAGCTTGTTTGGGCAACCCGAAGCTTGGTGACCCAATTTTGCACAACTATAGCACTTGATGTGAGCATGTGGATTCTTATCTTGAATCATGTTCTTGCTTAACATCTTGGCATCTTGAATATGAGTTGGATGCCTTGCTCTTGCCTTACCACCCCTTCTTGTTCTCTTTTTCATCATCTTCAAGTCATCAACTTGATCATCATGGTTGATCTTGACTTGAGGTTGGGGTGCCTTCTCTTGCTCAACTTGTGGCTTTGGTTGAGGTTCTTGTTGCTTCACCAATTGCTTGGTTGGGCACATTGAGGTGAGGTGACCCCAAGTGCGGCACTTGAAGCATTTGATATGTTTAAGCTTCTCTTCTTCCTTCTTCAACTTTAGCTTTTCTTTGTTGGGGCAACCATTTGCAAGATGTCCCATCTCATGGCATTGAAAGCACATGAAATGAGATAGCTTCATTTCTTCTTGCTTCTTCATCTTTCTATTATATTTATTTTTGCCCCATTTCTTGCCTTTGGCTTTGCTCTCGATGGAACCAATGCCACTCATGTCACCGAAGCTTCTTTGATTTTTGATTATGCTTTCAAGGGTGATTTTTGATTTTGTCCATCTCTCTATCTTGTTGCTCAAATACTTCACTTGACTTTGGAGCTCTTTGTTTTCTTCTACAAGGTTAGTCTCATATTGCATAGTAGAAGAAGAACAAGCATCTATATGTGAAGTACATGGCATAGACAATAAATCATCACATGAGGTGGATACATGTTTCTTTCCTACATCACAAGGGTTAGCAACATTTTGCAATTGATCTTTTAACCCATGTGATGAGCTCTCACTAGTTTTAATTCCTTTACTAGAAAATTTGTTAGTGAGTAAAGCATGGTCTAGTACCAAATTCTCATGAGCAACACTAAGCTCCTCATGAGTCAATTTTAGCTCATCATGTGAACAACTCATGACATAAAGTAGATGCTTTTGTTGTTCACATGTGTCTTTGAGAAAAGAGTTTTCTTTTTCAAATTTGATTGTTTTGGCTAACACTTCCTCAAATAATTTGGTCAAGCTAGCATATCTACTCAAGAGCTCATCATATGAATTAAGATCAATCACATTGCAATTTGATACATTTGTGTCACCTTGTGACATGAAGCAATGTGGAGATGGAGATGAGCTTGATATAGCAATATCATCCATACATGAGCCAACTTGATCATCAAGTATGCTTGGAGTAGAATCATAATTTGCAACACTTGAATCATCATCAATCATGTCAAGTGAACTTGTTGTAGATTGATTATCATCGTCATCACTTGACCATGAGGTGGACCAATCTTCCACAACCACCATGTCATGGATGTGCTCATCATCCTCATGCACTTCCTCCTTGGTCTTATAATCATCATGATCATCGGAGGCCGCCCCATATTTCTCATTTAGATAACTCCAAATCTCATGGGCGGTTTCCTTGTCCATGATCTCACCAAGAATGCAATTATGCAAAGATCTAAACAAGATGTTAGTAGCTTGGATGTCTAGATCTAGGCATTTCTCTTGTGTTGGAGTTAGATTTCCTTCATCTAACACATGAGAAAAACCTACATCCACCATCCACCACATTTGAGGGCAAATAAATTTAAAATTGCATATCATCCAATTTTTCCATCGTGCAAAGTGTGTGCCATCAAAAATATGTGGACACTCAACATCTAGCCCATAAGTCGCCATCCTCTCGGGTCGGTAAGGACCACAAATGAGAGACCTCGGTTCTGATACCACTTGTAGGGTCGAGATGGCGGACTAGAGGGGGGTGAATAGTCCTTTCTAAAACTAATTGCGCCGGCTAACCGAAACTTATGCGGAATCGAAACTATTCGCTTAGCCAAGACTACACCCCTCTAACTATAACTCTAAGGCACCTCCAAAAGATCCTACACAAAGCAAATGGAGTGCCAAGCTAGTAAGAGCTCTCTTAATAATTCTAATGCCAAGTCACACAAGCCTAAGTACTAGTACTTCACAAACCGGGGGAGCTCCTACACAAATCTTATGAGCAAAAGCACAAAGCCAACCTAAGCTCACTAGATGCTCAAGGACAAGGATACACAATCCAAATCCAAGAGCTCAACTTGCTTAGTTACACAATCTAAGCAAGAGCAACTAATAAAGCTACACAAGCTAACTAGATACACTAGGATCTCTACTTCTAGCTACACAAGCAAGAAGATGATTAGCAAGCTACACAATCTAACTAATCACTAGAGAGCAACTACACAAGCACAAGATATAGAAGAATGTAAATACAATGCTTGTGATTTGGAGAATGCAAACCACCGAGAAGAGTAGACAAAGTTGACACGGTGATTTTTTATCCCGAGGTTCACTTGGTTGCCACCAAGCTAATCCCCGTTGAGACAAGCTCCAAGGTTGCCGCCGATCCTCTTGCTAGTGGTGACTCTCAAGTCACACTCTCCCACGTGGAGTGCTCACACCGAGCTCTAGCACATGATCCGGCCGGACCACTTGTTGCTCTTCACGTCTCGCTCAACTAGAGTTGCTCTTCGCGGCTCCCGCGGGGTGAGCACAATACCCCTCACAAACTCTTCTCCGGAGCACCGCACAAACTTCTTGCGGGCTTCAACGGAGTCTCTTGCCACCAAGCCGTCTAGGAGGTGGCAACCTCCAAGAGTAACAAGCACACCGGCTTGCAACACGATCACCTAGTGCCACTCGATGCAATCTCTCAAAGCAATCGCACTAGAATCGCTCTCTCACTCGATCGGATGATTACTATCAAGTTAGAGTGAGTAGAGGGCTCTCAAGCACTCTCACACATGGACACCAAGTCCCCAAGGTGCTCTCCCTACTCAAATGGCCGGCCACACCCTCTATTTATAGAGGGAGGCCCCAAACTAGCCGTTACACTCAAATCCCGTGAAAACTGAGTTTTCGCGGACTGTCCGCCTCACAAAAACCGGACCGTCCGCCATTTAAAACCAACGGCTAGAACTGCAATAATTATGTGTCAGAGTCGACCGTTAGAGCCCCGGGCAGACTATCCGCGCCCCTGGGGCGGACTGTCCGCGGTTCAAAACTTCGAACCAACCGATTTGCAAACATCTCTGACTAAATCTGGAAGTTACCGGCGGACTGTCCGCTCCCCAGGGGCGGACTGTCCGCAGTTCAAAACGTGAGCACACACAGAAACCGCAGTGTTTCTGTCCCAGAAATTTCAGTAGGAGGCGGACCGTCCGCCCCCAAGGACCGGACGGTCCGCAGGTCATTTTGGGCACCCAAGACAGAACAACCAAGTTTCTGCGCCCGTTTCACCTTTTAAAGGCGGACCGTCCGCCCCCATGGACCGGACGGTCCGCAGGTCATTTTGGACCACCCACAGAGCCAAAAACGGTTCTATTTGAGCTCAACCGAGATAACGGCGGACCGTCCGCCCCTCAAGGGCGGACCGTCCGCAGGTCTAGGGCGGACCGTCCGCAGGTCTATTTCCAGCAGAAATGTACCTCGGTAAAACGGCCATAACTCTTAGCTCCGATGTCCAAATTAGGTGACCTTGGACTCTATGGAAAGCTAATTCAGAGGGCTACACAACCCAACTGAATTCTTGATCCAAAACACAATGGATCAAAGCAGTATTCCACTCCAAGAGACAACCTAATTTCCGGAGAAAACCAAAAGACCTTTCTTGCTTCCCAAAGTTGATCAACATCAACTCCAACTCTTTCTCCTTTGCAAATGTGCCAACACCACCACGTGAACAACACCATGTGCATGTGTGTTAGCATTTCACAATCATTTTTAAAGGATTTTCACTTGATCTCATCACGCCACTCGATCCTAGCAACATCGCAATGTTAGATCGCTCAAGTGGCACTAGATGACCGATATGCAAACAAGTTTGCCCCTCTTGATAGTACGGCCATCTATCCTAAATCCGGTCATGCACTTCTCTACACAACCTTTGACCGGTGAAATGAAATGCCCTACAAGTCATACCTTTGCCGTGCGCATTCCATTTCATCTTCCCAAATGTTGATGCCACACAAGCACCAAACTCCATCAAGCCTTTTGATCATCATTATGAGTCAACACTTGGCTTGATCTTTCTTAAATGATATGATCCACTCCATATCATCACATGACCTCTTTGGTCCATCGATCTTGACCTTGCTCGCTCTTCACCGTTGCCTCGGTCCATCGGCGCCAAATCTTGCCCAAGCTTCACCGCCTCGCGGTCCCTCGCTTCAAAGCCTTGACTTGCCCTTCTCCATTGCAACCGGTCCATCAAGCCAAGCCTTGTCTTGATCTTCTCCACTTTGGTCACATAACTCCATGTCATGTCTCATATGCAATGAGCTCCTCGATCACACTATATGAGCATAGCATCAACACTTAGCCATTTCTCCTCCATGGCACATGTTGCTCATACTAGTGTCTTTGTGTGGACTAATCTCCTGTGTATCTCAACATAAACACTTATTAGTCCACATAAGTTGTCACTCAATTACCAAAACCAAACAAGGGCCTTTCACATGACCGTGTCTACTCGGTAGTTTGTATCCCTCTTGCACTTACCTCTTTACTTACCTTATTACGTTTCCGCATTTACTTTATCTTGCGTGCCTTTACTTTCCTAGTTAGCTTGATTAGGATTGGCTATAGGTTGCAAGTCTTTTAGGGGTAAGTAGAGAGTAGCATAGATAAACCTTAGTCATAACTAGTATGTGTAGGACGTGTTATGTTTATCTTATGCAAGTAGATTGAGCCCTAGGATAGAAAGCGATTAGTGACCCTATTCACCCCCCCCCCTCTAGTGTCGGACACCCCGGTGATCCTTACAACATAAACCGAGCAATCATATACATGCCAGGATCAAGTCACACGTATATACAACAGAATGAACAGTATATCACAGCACATATCACGTAAAAAGATATAATAAAGTGAGTACGAATGCTATTTATTACATAAATGACAAATGTCTAGTACAGAGTATGCGGAAGCGTAAAACAAGTACGAAACTCGGAAGCTGGGCGCCACAGGGACGTCGACTGGGAGACGACCGCCTAGAAGTCCTCGTACTCCTGGTAGCTCCAGGTGAACTCGTCCGCGTCGCCAGGAACTGAGCAGCAGTGGGGTGTCCCCAAAGAGAACAAGAGGAAAAGACTAGAGGAGGCAAGTGTGAGTACACAACTTGTACTCAACAAGTATAACACAAACTATGAGGCTCTAAGTTTGGCTGACTCAACTGCATTAGCTTTTAATCTTGGCAAAATTTTATTAAAGCTAATTACTACAAGTGGATGAATTACCATAAACCCAGTTACATAGAAATTAATTATGAACTACTGAGAACCAACCCAAACCAAACCACTCGGGGAACCCCCCTAATCAAAGGAAGATAACCCCACTAATCAAAAGGAGGATCTGGGCCGCTCATAACCGTGAGCACAGCTAGTATACCAGTTTTACACTCTGCAGAGGTTGCACATCTTTACCCACAAGTCGTGAGCTACGATAGTTGTTCATCACACTTTCTTAGGTGAGATGGCTAGCAAGCACACTACGAGGCCATTACAAAGAATCTCGTTGGTAAGGCGTAACAGCGAAGAGTTGGATCAGCGACGATAGGGCCCACCTCACAGGGGTACAAGCATGTAGCACAGACCAGGCCGGTGGAGCAGGGACCATTGAAGCTTACCACTCTTGCCCCGCAGGTAAGTTACTCCAAACCAAAAAGACCTAATTAGTAAGCCAAGACCGTCCCATTCCAGTCTTGTGGTAGCGCTATTGTCCCAGATTCTCTCTATGAACCGGTCCTTATGGAGAGTGGCCAACCGAGCACTAAGCACCGTGCTGGCCCCCTAAACCATGTTTCTAGAAAAATCAATTTTTAACGAGACGTGAGCCACTCAAGCACAGAGCTCAGAGGGCCATTCCCAGAATTAAGTTGCATATACCATTAATCAAATTAATTAAAAAGGATCAAGTGTGTTATAGCGCGGCACCTAGCACAACTACCAAAATGCAACCCAAGGGATATATATATATATAAAGGATATAAAGTGGCTAGGAAAGTCCTTATAGGCATACAGTATTAAAATGCAGTATGAAATTGTATTTAAAGATGATAGGAATGTTCATGTTATACTTGCCTTCCTCAAAGTGCTCTTGCTGCTCAAAGTGTCCCGCGGAAGATGGTTCCTAGTACTCCTCCGACGGATCAACGTATACTCACGATCGCAACGCCAAAACAAGATCCAGCACATACACATACATGCAAATAGAGGCAAAATCTAAGAAATAGTACATCAATACATAGAAACAGCAAACAAAACTAAGCTAGAACTATTCTACGCGTTACAACGATCGTGTGGGCATAAAGAACACCTAAAACGGAGCTAGAACGTGAAAACTAGAGCTAAAACAAGGTCCAGGGACTAAACAGCGAGAAAACTAAAGCTCCAGGGGGTTCTGCGCAAAAAACCAGGAACATAAACATAATTAATGGGTAGATCTGGGGGTCGGCATGTAAAAATAGCGGGGCAGGACTGAGGGTTCTATTTCTAGGAAGCTCAGGGTCTAAAATGTTAAAAACAGGGCCGATCTACAATTACTTCTGAACTGTCTAGGACTGTGGGTTGATTCTGCAAAGGCCCGAGGGCTCTTTAGCAAAAGCGCCAGGCCGAACCGGTATGTTTGGATCTCGATTGTCGGATCTGGATCTAACGATCCAGACCCGATCTGAGTCTAGATCTAATCTCGTGCATCCATTGTGGATCGGGCGGCCAGGACCTATCCTCGCGCGGGGCGGCAGCGCTGCGTCGCCAGAGCTCAAGTTCCACGGCGGCGCTCGGCTCAGGCTCGCCGGAGTTCACCAATTCTAGTGCTCCGGGGGTCAAAACGACCCGGCTTTGGGTCAGGGATGGAGTATACGACATGTGTATTCAACCTAGGGCAAAAAACGGGGGCTGGTGTTGCTCAGGGCGACGAATCCAACCGCGGCGGCGGCTCTGCGTGGCGAGGCTCGCTGGCGCAGGGCGTTCTGGGTGTGTTCGTGCGGGTAACTGGGCGCAAAAGGAGCGCGTGCGCGTGCGCGTGCGCAGTGCATGAGCACACCGAAACCAGGCCGACGTGGGGTTGGGAGGTGCCGCAGAGGTGCTGCCACGGCGGAGCTGCAGTGGCAGGACACCGGCGATGGCGTTCTGGCCTCGGGGATGACCTACGTGCCACAACAGCTAGCGCAAAAGGACCAGGGCAACGCGCTAGAGCTTACCGAGGGCTCGGGTTAGGCTGGAACGGCGTGCAGGGTCGATGGCGACACCGACCGGCGGCAAGGGTGAAGTGGAGCTCGGGGAGGAGGCGGCTGCAGGGGTCCTCCAGCTTCTGGATCCTGTGGTTCAACTCGTGGAGCTCCTGCAGAGGTGCTACAGGGGTCAGGGAGGTCCAGGAATCGCCGACGGTGAGGAATTGCAGTGGCGGATCGATCTCACCTGCGGCGGTGTTCCGGTGAAATTCCGGTGCCGCACAACTCGGGGCAGAGGATGGCCGGCTCGAGGAGCTTCCTGGATGCAAGACGGAGCATCTACGGTGGTTCACAGGGGTGGAGGTGGCATGTGCTCGCGTGGACACGACGGCGCAGATGGCTCTGTGCGGCGGAGCAGGGCAGGGGTGGTACTGGAGCTCGGTGGCGGCCTTGGCGAGGTGTGGTAAGGTTCAGTGGCGTGCGCGGGGCCAATTAAAGGCAGGGCCGATGATCCTGGGAGTGCGTACGCGCTGGGGAAGGCTACGACAATCACGGTCGTGATCCGCACCGAGAACGGATCGCGCAACGACCGCGTGTGATCCTGGGCTCGGGCAGGGAAGGTTCTGGAAGAGAGGACGTGCGGGGAGGCTGGCCGGTGGGTCTGGCAGGGCTGGCGGGGTCCACGTGCAGGTGAGGTGACCGGGCGGAGGAAGCGGAGGTCACTGGCGCGCGGAGGGAGAAAGAAAGGAAAGAGATGACAGGTGGGGTCGCGGTGTCAGTCGGAGAGGAGCGGGACACGGCGCTGCGAAACATGGCTGACAGTTGGGCCCGCCTTGTCAGCGGCAGGCGAGGGAACGGCGCTCGGGCGAGCGGAGGGCGCGGGGAGGAGGCACTGTCTTGCTGGGCCGATCTAGAAGGGAGGTGGGCCGAGCGCGGGGAAAGGAAGGAGATGGACTGGGCCAGCTCGTGGGTTGGGCTTGCTGGACTACTCGGGACAGCTGGGTTGGTTTGGGTTTTCTATTTCCTTTCCTTTTCAAACTCACTCAAATCTATTTGAATTCAAACTCCTATGCACTCAAACAATTAAAACTTATGCACCAGCATGAATGCACAACAAGTTAAAACCTAGAAAATTTTAATTCCTTGTCAAAATTAATTAGATTAAATGCAAGCTAAGCAAATTTAAACCTTAGTACTTTATTAAAGCCAATTAAATTTTATTACAAAAGCTGGAATTGAAAAACAGGGTGTTACATATTTTTCCCCAGTTCTGTCTTTATGTCAATTCAATTCCATGTCTCATTTTGCGGATCTTTTTTCCTCTAACCCCCGTGCGGACCCCATCTCTGTTGATACGACTAAGATCCGAAATGAATTGACACCGGTCCGAACCCCCCTTACTGCTGGAAGAGGGGTCCGGACCCCTAAGGACCTGCTTTGGAGAGGGGGTACTAGTTTCCTGGGGTGGTTCAGAGTCCTGTGTAGCCGCTTAGACTGGTTCTGTACCCTAAGCCTACACACTTCACCACCCTGTAACAGGTGCCCTAGTACCCGGAGCTGGGTATTTAGGGGCTCGGACCACGTTCTAGCTTAAGGGTTGCCTTCCTAAACCTTAATCGGCAGGTCCGGTTGCATATCTCAAAGGATCAGGTATGACAGAGTGACCCCCCCCCCCCCACTGCTAAAGAGGGGTCCGGACTGTTGGGAACCGAGTCCGGAGAAGAGGTGCTTGTTTCATGGAGTGGTCCGGAGCCGTGTAGCCGCTTAGCCTGGTTCGGTACCCTAAGGCTACACGCTCCACCACTCTGTAACAAGCATTCTAGTATCTGGACCTGCGTACCCGGAGGTCCGGACCTCATACTAGCATAAGGGCTGGCTCAGGGTAGGTCCCGCGGGTGCGCTACTAAACATCTACTTTGAGTCCTATGCAGGTCCGAGTCCCTGACTTGGTGGTAGACAGACTCAAACAACTGAGCCTATCTCCCAGGGGGCCCGGAGCGTTCGCTTTGAGCCAAATACCAAGGATCAACTCTGCATGTGTTAAACATGACAGTATCATTACTACCGTCCCAGCACATTATCATGTCTTACCTCTTGACCTACAATCTGTGCTACACCTATGCCCGGGACACCCATTCAATCCTATGGGATAGGACCTTCCCACTCCTAGAGAGGGGTCCGGGTTGCTAGGAGGCTGGTCTGGAGAGGTGGTACTTGTCTCCTGGGACGGTCCGGAGTCCCATGTAGCCGCTTAGCCTGGTTCCGTACCCTAAGCCTACACACTCCACTAGCTTGCGACAAGTACTCAAGTACCTGGATCTGTGTAACTAAGAGCCCGGACCTCATTCTAGTGAAAGGGTTGGGTTCCTAAGTCCTAGTGGATAGGTCCGGTTGCATGTCTCGATCGGGCTGGGTGTGGCACAGTAGGTCTCTAGAATGCAATGCTTAAAAACTTCTCTAAGTTGCATGCAGGACAACATCTGGCTCGAAGGTAGCCAGACTCAAGCAACTAAGTCAGCCTACCAGGGGGCCTGGAGCATCTGCTTCGGATTGTACACAGGCCAAAGTCCGGCTCGGATGGTAGACAGCCTCGAACAACCGAGCCTATCTTCCAGGATGCTAGGGCACCGAGGTGCCGTATGCGTCAAACCAGAGCGAGTGACAAGAAGATAAGTTGAAATTTCATTTCAAACATTACAATAAGTACAATGTTTTTCTTACATAAAAAACAAAACAAAAACTACTGCTGCGAAGGCTCGGCAGGTTCCCTGTTTTCTTGCAGGTTCGCTTCTTCAGCATTCGGAGGTCTTCGCTCGAAGCGGGCAGCCACGATCTCAACGACCTCCTGCACGCTTTCTCGGGCGAGGTCCTCTGTCTCTGCTACCGGGCCCTCGACAACGGGTGCCAAGGAGAGGTCCGGGATGTGGCTGCGGAAGTAGGTCAAAACGTCCTCCGCCACTAGCCGGCACAGCGCACGGCCTTCAGCTTCGAGGCGGGCCCCAACAACCTCATACAGGCATCGGAGGCGCTCAGCGGTAGTGTCCAGCACCGGGAGATCATCGACGACCGAGGCCGGCGGCTCTGCCACTTGGATTGGGCTCAGCCCAAACGGCTCCAGAACTGAACTAGCCTCAGTCGTCCAGTCAGCAATTTGCTAAGCTCCCGCACGCTGGTACGCCTGTAGAGCACTCACCGCCTCCAGCACTCGGGTCTCCAGCGCCGCCTCTGCCGCCTCCAGCCTACGGGTCTATTCCTGGAGTTTGGCTGCCCTCGCCTTCTGCCGCTCCTCAAGCCCCTTATACGACGAGAAGCGCCGCTGGAGGAGGTTCTCTTGGAGGGTGATGTCGGAGCTCCGCTTCGACAGATTCCGCGCCTTCTCCTCCAGCTCCTTCTCGGCCTGGGCCTTGCGGGTGCCCTTTGCCAGCTCCTTCTCGGCAGGGGCATGCTTGTGGGTGGCCTCCTCCAGTCCCTCGCGCCATTTGCCCAGGACCTCGAAGGACGCCTCAACCTCCTTGCGCCGGCCCTCGAGCTCGGAGTGCCGCTCAGCAAGGCTGGTCTTCCACTTGGCGACAGCCTCCTCCCGCTTCTTCAGCTTCATTCTCCCACCCGGCCATGGCGAGCTCCCGGTCGGCCACCTCCTAGAGGAACCTTTCGTAGTCCTCACGGACGGCTTGAAGCTGGGACCTCTCGGAGACTGCTCGGAGAACTTCGGCCTTGGTACGCTGCTCCAGTAAGGCGCACCAGTCTTCCAGGTGGTGGCGCTTGGCTTTGAGCGCCTCCCACTCCCGCCGGAATGCCGCCTCGGCGTCCTTCAGCGACTGGCGGGTCTGGAGGAGTTGGCGGGGAAGAGGAAGGACATCCTCTCGCGAAGAGTCCCGCAGGAGTGGCCTGCTAAGGACCGCCTCCAGTGCCTTTCCTAGAGAACACTCGGAGCAGGAGGAGGTCGCGCCCACTTCCGCCGCCGGAGACAACGGAGCCGGACCCCTAGAGGGGCTCCCCTAGGGGGCCCCATCTATAACCGCGACATCCGCCGCTGCAGCCGACGCCACTTCCGCCAGAGCATCGGACACTGCTGTCCCCGCCACTGCAGGGGCGTTGGACGATGCCGCAGCCGACACCGCTGCACCCGAAACTGTCGCTGTCTCCTCAGGTGCGGGGACCCCCTCTGGTACCGCCCCAGGAGCAGGTGGTGTCGAGTCCGGGGTGGCAGAAGCCCAGACCTCAGCAGCGCTTTGCTTGGCCGCGTGCTGCTAGGGGCCAGAGCCGCTAGATGGGCTAGCGCCTGGCGGAGTAGGGGAGGCAGAAGAGTTGGCCGGATGGGAAGTTCTGATAGACAAAAGGGAAGATAAGATTCCACATGCAAGAAGTGTCACTAGGGGCTGAGGAAAAGAGGAAGCACTACACTCACCTCGTTCTTGCCTTAAACCAGGAACCTTGGAAGCTCGGTGATCACCCCACGCCCGGCTGACGCTGTGGGAGGGAGGGCGCCGGCTGCTGGGGTTGCTGCTGATACGGCGGCGGAGGCGACGTCTGCTGCTGCCACTGCTCCTGCTGCTGCGGCGGCAGTGGTGGCAGTGGTGGTGACGGTGGCGCTGTCTGCGGCTGCGGCGGGGCGCTGTCCGCTGCTGTGGTCGCTCCTGCTACTGCGGCGGCGGTGGCGGAGGCGCAGTCCGTGATTGCTGCTACTGCTGCGGTGGTGGCGGCGGTGCCAGGCGCTTTGGCTGCTATGGCGGTGGCGGCGGCACCGGCCGCTGCTGCTGCTGTGGAGGCGGTCGTGCCGGCTGCTGCTGCTGTGGTGGTGGTGGCGGCACCGGCCGCTGCTGCTGCTATGGAGGCGGTGGTGCCGGCTGCTGCTGCTGTTGGGGACAGGGCCTCCCCAGCGGCGGCGGCGGTGGTGCCGTGGGCTTGGAAACTGCCCTGACCCGCATCCCCCGAGGTTCTCGGGCACTTCGCAGCGGGCTCAGAGACGAAGGACCCATCGCCATGGTGCAGCCTGTGCCAACCCTCCTCCTCTGACGACGCGCCAGAGCCGCTTCGGGCCGAGCTGGGACAGTTTAGAGCAGAGCTACCAGCCACGGCCTGCTTCCCCTTGGCGGAAGGATCAGACCTCGCAACGCTGGGCTGAGCCTGGCCCCCCGACACGCCGGGAATTTGGATTTCACGGTTGGGGTCACCTCGAGAGTTGGCAGACTATCCAATAATGCTGTCCTTAGCTTCTGATCCTCGCAAAGGGGAATGATCTTTGAGGGAAGGATCAAGTTCTCTGGGATGAAGCCCTCGCCGGTCATTCCCTGCACCAGGACCTCCAGGCCTTCCTGGGACAGGTCGGCATGCTCCCCGCGCTGGACCCTTCTGTAGTCGTTGGAGCCGGTGTAGCTCCATGCCGGATACGGCCTCTGCTGTAGGGGGGCGATTCAGTGCTTCAGGAAGTCCCCGAGCACATGCATCGAAGTCAGGCCACCCTCCACCAGAGACCTTATCTTGCCCAAGACAGGGTTGAACTCCGTTGGCAGCGTCGGCTTGGTCCTCCAGTCCTTGTGATCGGAGGCGGGACCGCTGGTCGGCAGGGTGAGACGCTCGTTGGCCTCGGTGCTGGCAATCACCCACTCCCGGTGCCAATCCTCCCACCATCCGCCGGCTAGAGTGGGGATGTAGGGCATCATCAATCCCGACCTTATCTGGAAGTAGTACGCCCCAATCTCGTCCCTGCTCTTGCCGGACCCTACCAGAACAAAGAAGTGCCGGAAGAGGGTGACGCAAGGCCTCACCCCCACAAACATCTCACACAGGTGGGTGAAAATCACCACCTCGAGGATGGAGTAGGGCGTGAGGTGCTGGAGCTGAAGCCCGAATCCCTCCAGCAGCAGCAGGAAGAAGGAGGAGAGTGGCAGAGCGAGCCCGGCGGACGCGTGCGCAACGAACAGCACGAACTCGCCGGGGCACAGATTGCCGAGAGCTATGGAGACCACTCGAATCCTTCCGACGAGCTCTGGAGAGGTCCACCCGAGCATCCGGCGCACCGGCTCCAGTTCCTACTGTCTAGTAGCGGCGACGACGGCCGAGGGACGCCATTGCTGCGATGGTGCTGGAAGCAAGGGGCACTGAAGCTCGAAGGCAAAGGGGCGCAAAGGTTGGAAGAGAGAAGGCGAATGCGAAAAGGTAGCCGCAGTCTGCGGCACGGCTCTTTAATAAAGCCTGATCTATCCGGCGCGCCCTGAAACCATTGCCGAAACTCAAGCGACACTCACACCAATTGCTTGCCGCCCAGTCCATGACAAGGGGGGCCGAGGCCACTAGTCATGTGAGGAGGGTAGCAAACAAAGGTGCGAAAAGATGGGATCTGAACCGTCGCGCGCGCGCAAAGCGAGACGGAAGCCGAACCAACGCGATCGCACGAAGCGCAGGCGAGGCCAGTCTTTTCGGGAACCACGCTGGCGGTAAAAATTCCATTTACCCCAGCCACAGTGATGCCGAGCGTCGCGCGCATGACTAGGCGCACCACCGTGTATGGGGGCCGTGGGTCAGTGAGCCGTTGGGATGTGATGAGGCAGCATGAAACCCGATGGATGGTAAAAGCCGGAGAAGACTCCAGCAGTGCACGTGGTTGAGTTCCAGGGGCAACCAAGTTGCTTGGAACGAGTTCACGATAGTGGCCCCACCGCTGGTTCGTAACCTCTCCCGAGGTGGGCCCGGGGGCTACTGTCAGTACCCTGTAACTGGGATACCCACTTCTACTGTGGTAAGGCAAACATGCGTAATTATCCGTAACTACGCCCTAAGGAGCTGAGCAGCCGGACTAATGGGGTCCAGGGCCCACCTCACCGGGCCAACGGTCCCGGACCCGTTCCCCCGCTCGGGGACGGGTTCGGTGTCGCCACGTGTCCCAGAGGAGGGAAAGCTCAGCGCCACCAGCTGGGAACCCGGACCCCCCATGCGGGTCCGAGACCTCCATGTGCCCATCCGAACCCCCACGCATGAGGAACCGGCATTCCGCCCAGGAGGGGCTCGGGGCCACCACGTGTCCCGCAGGCGCAGGCGAGGGCGCGGGCACGAGTCTTCCGCTGGAAGACTCACCCACTTACCGCATTTAATGCGGGTGGTTGAGGCGTGCTCTGCCGCCGCAGAACGCGGGGCAGCTTTTGTCAGACCGCACTGTGCACCGCGTGTTACCGAGGTTTACAGTGCGGTCACAGGCGCCGCGCGCGCGGCGCACGACTGATGCCGCATTAAATGGAGGCGATGGCTCGTCTCTCCATCATGACGTCTACGCTGCAGGCTACAGTATGCTACGCCGCAAGCTACGCCCTGGCGCCACGCCGACAGGACGGGGCAAGACGCGCCGGTCGGAAGATTCCCACGAACAAGGCAGGAAAATCCCGAGATGAGATCCCCATCGACTGTAGCACCATAATGCTCTGCATAGTAACATCATAGGTATCTATTCCATGCATATACTAAATCAGGTTAAATAACTTGTTGGCAATGATAATGAATTAAACAAAGAAAATGTCCAACATACGAACATCTCTTACTAATCCTTGAACATTAACGACGAAGACATTGTTGCATAAGATAAAATGATTGAGATCCGTAGCAATGCACGGGCACGGACCTAGTACATCATTAAAGGTGGTTCACAATGCACGGGCACGAACGTTGGCGAAGGATTGATTCAAGGTACTTGACATCACTTCTGAAGATTAACCACCATGCCAACACCTGCTCCAAATTACCTATTCCTGCACAAAAGGCAGCGACGAATACATAGATGGATTTAAAGAACCATCACCGAGTAGTACAACAAGGAAATTGCACTTACTATGTCACTGCCCGCCGAAAATAACTCTGTGCCATGGTCAAGCAGATCGACAAGATCAAAGCCCAACTGCTCTACCGTATTTGCAGGTGGGTTGGCGCCTCCATACACTGGCATATAATTATCACCTCCGGAATAGATGCTTGGAGTACGCACAAACTGGATAGGAAGAAAATCACTGAACCTCCTACAAATGCCCTTAATCTGCTTAAAGAAACCAGCATAGGACTTCTTCAGTGGGTCTTCCCTCCTCATCCATTCAAGACGCTCCAGAAACTCGTCTGGGAGACGGATTTAAATTTTCTATATTTTCTATATTTTCAAAACGCTCCAGAAAATCACTAAACATTTCTATATTTTCTATAGATTTAAAGGCAACCAGAGCAAAGTGCTTGCTCAAACTGCTGATGGCCACGGTAATTCACAGACCTTAAAATCAAATGACTCGAGCCCTTCTGCCACTACTAATATGGATAAATCATCTGAATCAAGCATGGGAGTTTCACCAAAGGAACTGGCTAAAACTAACTATAATTCTGGATGTAGGCCATAAAGAGAACAAATTTGACTTTCTTTCTAAAGAAGGGCAAAAACAAATTATTTCTTCTGATAAAGACATGGTGATATAGAAATAGAAATTCCGCTCATTGTGATACTCCCTCATTTTGTTATAGAAGATGCATCATCAGATCAATCTAGAGTTAAGCAACATGACTTGACTCTGCACCAGATATCCAGGACTGAATCTGATGCAAGCACATTGGGGACAGCGTGGGGGACTGACCGTGGTTGAATTAACAATGGAGGGCCGCTTTGGCTTCCTTATTATCCGTTTGGGGTGCGCCGACAAGTAGTAATAGAAGTGCTTTTTTAACATCTTCATGGCCAAATATTTCAGCTGCCAAGGACCTTGCCAACTTACTGTAGATATCACTGTCATCAGCTAATCGATCAATTTGTTCTTGTTCATCACCTTTAAGTTCACATCTGCAACAATTTAAACTCACCAATCAGACAGCTGCTGAAGACAAATATAATGCACAACATGAACCTCAGATTACTTACTCTTCATATTTTTTCTTGAAATGGGTGACAGACATTGCTTCCAAGTACCTGCAGATATGCAGCTGTCCTACTTTTTTCTTTCTGAAAAAATATATAACTGAAAAGTAGACAACTGTGCTGCAAAGCAACACAAAAGGAATCTGCCTAAAGTGAAAGAAAAGTTATGATTTGCTTTACCTTTCTTAAGCACGAGGCAGCCAGACGTGTGGAGGCAATCCGTGGAGAGGAGGGTTGGTGGTGCGCCGGCCTACGGCGTCAAGACTTCCTTATAGACAATATTTTTTGTGTATATCCCGTCACTTATAGTGAAGCTGTTTTCTTCCTCTTCTTCTTCTTCTTCTTCTTCTTCTTCTTCTTCTTCTTCTTCTTCTTCTTCTTCTTCTTCTTCTTCTTCTTATCATCACCATCAATAGCTGGGATGGCAAGGATCTTTATGTTTGATCGGGCTGTAGCTCTCGATAGTGCAACATATAACTGGCCATGAGAGAACACTGGTTCGGGCAAGTACACACCAACGTTTGGAATGGTTTGACCCTGTGCCTTGTTAACAGTCATGGCAAAACTAAGTCATACGGGGAAATGCTTCCTTTTGAACTGGAAAGGGAACATTTCGTCATCAGAAGGACACAAGGGTTTACATGGTAGGAAAATCCTCTTCCCGGCATGTTGTCCTAAGACGATTTCTACGTCGATGTTGTTTCTCTGGAAACCACGGACCATCAGCCGCGTGCCGTTGCAAAGTCCGTTAGCAGGGTCTATATTCCTAAGCAATATTATCGGACATCCAATCTTAAGCTTCAAAATGTGTGGAGGCAGGCCATTAGGGGTCAACGTGTTTAGGAACTCGGATGGGTAGTAGTTGTGGGGATCATCCACCACGGAGTCAAAGCTATGGTAGACCATCCGATCCCCTTGGAAACGACCAATCATCCTCATGTTTATCATATCAACCCAATCGTTCCGTGTAGACAGTATCGCTCTTGAGGTGATGTAACTCGAATTTGACATATTTTCATCGAGCCTTGGGAAAACACAGTCTATCAGCCCGTCAAGATCGGTGTCGCTCCCAGTATATGGCACACACACCTCGTCTGGGAGACGGATCTCGCCACCACTATTTGTCTCCTCGGTACCATCACCGATCCGCAACAGATATTCTGCGAACCATGGATCGCTATGTGCCCTCATGTTGCAGACAAGTTTTAAGTGAGTCATGGATTCCCAGATATAAGATTTCCATAGCGATGCAGCCACTATCTGAGCCCTTGTCCCCTTACGAATAACAGGCAGTACCTGTCTGAAATCACCACCAAACACAATAGTCTTCCCACCAAACGGCAGTTTAGGCCGGTCCATTATATCACGTAGGCTGTTGTCTAGTGCCTCCACAACCTGTCTCTTAGTCATTGACGCCTCGTCCCAAATAATGAGAGACGCAACTTTGCAATCCCACTTTGTTTCGTGAAGCTACATACAGCACCATCATCAATGACGAGGGGTATCTTGAAGCATGAATGCGAAGTTCTTCCGCCAGGCATTATCGAAGCCGCAACACCAGATGTAGCTGTTGCTACTGCAATCTTGTCCTGGCTGCGTACTGTCGCAAGCAGCGCCTTGTGTAGATAAGTCTTCCCGGTTCCACCAGGACCATCCACAAAGAACACGCCCCCTAGTTAGTGTCAACGGTAGCTAGAATCTTGTCATAAGCAGCCTTCTGCTCTTCATTAAGGGAATCTTTGAGAACTATGTCTTCTGTCGTTGGTTCAATAATTCTTTCCTCGTATTCCTCCCTAACGGCGCCCCTAGCATCGTCGTACCCGTCGATTATTTTTGGGAGTGGGTATGTATTTATGTCCTTTCCCATTGACTGTAACATGTTTCGAATATCTATCAAGACCATCTGTTGCACATGTGTTTGGCTATGACTCATTCGTTGATAGTCCTGTGACATAGCTTCCAGGTGTTTAAGCTAGAGTCCTTCTACATTGGTCGGTTCACAGTACACTAGTATTGTTGCAAATAGCCTCCGTAGCGCAGATGGCATTTGGTAAAGAGCAGCTTCGGTGAGACACTCATCATGTGAGCTATCTGCTTCGAGCAATCCCCTCCTCTCGGCAGCCTCACGAAAAGTCGGAAGTACATCACCATCTACTATCATTAGATCCTCATAGAAGGTAGCACCAGTCACATGGTTTAAGAGAATGCGGAGATAATAGCGCTCCCCCTCGACCGGATGAGCAGAGACAATTCTTCCTATCTGTCCAACCATTTTTCGTCTCCTCCGCTACCACACTTTACCCTGCTGCCAAGTGTAATACTCAGGGAAGTCATAGTATAGGATACCCCTTGCCTCCTCGTCTTGCCTATTCGCCTCAAAATAAGCCGTCAGCATTGACCTATCGGCTCCCGTACGATTGACTACTCGTTTTATATTCTGCCGCTCATGAAACGACACCATGTGCATGTTTGGAAGATGAACTTGAAGCTGCATCACTGGTGGAGAGTTCTGGCCCAAGTCAAAGCTGTATATCCTCCACAGGGCTTCCGGAGGGGTCACCCACCTCGCATCTCTGTACTGCTTAATCTCATCCATGTCACCGTCTGCCTTGTTCCCTTCTCTCACAGCCACGGACGCCCGATCATGGCCTTTGTAGATGTACTTGAACAAGTATTTAACGGCCTTGATGCTACCGCATGCCTCAACATTGATGTGGTAGTTGAAGAGCCGGAGGAGGTAAGGATTGTAAGGGACGACCCATCTATTGTCCAGTTGTGCGCCTCGTACCGGCTCCTTACGGCCATTTTCACGCCTTCTATAAATAGGATATGAATCCTTCCCTTGTAAGGTTGTTTCACTATAAGGCCGAGGATAATGATTCTTGCATGTACCACGATCCTTTGTGCATGGGCAAAGTGGGTTTAACGTCCCGCACTGTCGGACCCCGTTTCCGAGATCCACTGTGCTTACCATATCAGTCCCTGGATCAGTAGCTGATACGCACAGAGAACAGAAATGGTACAAAAAGCCGAACATCGCATACATTACATAGCACAGAGTCTTATACATAACCTTCATAAGGTTCTTACATAACGGCTCACAGGCCGCAAACTTTTACACAGCGGATGCATAGCGCAGCTACCCAAATCCACAGGCATGGCTTGGGTGCAGGCGAAACCCTAGCTACACGTCCTCATCTACGTCGTAGTCGACTTCCGCATCTTCTGCTGAAAACCACAACGACGGAGGGGTGAGTACATAAAGTACTCAGCAAGTCCCATCTTTATTACAAAGTTTCCTTAGATGCATAGGGGTAAGGCAAGGAAAGGTTCTAGGTTTATTTTTGCGGAAAATGCTGAGTTTAATGAAAGTGTGTGATTTATTGTGTTTCCTTTTGAAAGGAGAAGCGACAAGGGGAGTTTATTGAATTGTAATGGTTTGGCCTGGGGGAGATACATCAATCCCGCCAGTTCCCGTGCTTAGAGGTCTAAGCACACTGAATCACTATTTCACCTTTACCCAGCTCCACACAGCATCTGGGTAACAGAGTCTGAAAATCTTTTCCAGAATCACGCACGCCAAAAGAACTCACACTGAAAACCTAATCACTGTGACTCCACCATAGCATGCCTGAGACCGCAGGCACGGCTATCCGGATAGATTTTACCTCTGCAGAGTGTGTACACTTTACCCACACGATGTACTTGAGTTGCGTCAAGCACAGCTTGATCCCGTACACATAGAACATAAAGCCAACAACCACCACGGAACAACCAGGGGCCCAAATAGCACATAGCTAGTTGAGGATACTTTATCCCATAGAGTTCACGACACTGTACGCCACACAGGTCCCGTGCCGGGGCCAGACTCCGGTACGCCACACAGGTCCCGGGTCCGCTCCTGGTATCCGTTGCACCCTGCCTCCAGGTGAATTGCGGCTCTAAGCCTATGGGTATGCGACCAAGTCCGTCCTAGGTCGGACGTGTGGTTGCACTTAAATATGCTAGGTAATAACCACAACGATAGTCCTTATGTGCTAGGGCAGACTCTCCTTAGCATATGCACAAAGTAGGTGCATAGCCATGTCTACCCCAGCTCAAAACAGTTTTTAATCCATTCACCCGGAGTAGCACACTTCACAAATCACACACAAAGAAAAATATTTCTTTATAAAGTATTTGCGTAGCTTCTAGCTTAGCACTGGGTAATGCAAGAATTATATCATCATTTTGTATAAATAATGATTTTATCCTAGGGTTATCAAGGAATCAGGGTGTTCAAAGCTCAAGGATCGGCTTTAATATCAAATTTTAGTAATAACTAATCGGGCGAAAAATACTTATTTTATTTTTCAAAATATCATACCATGCATCTTGTAAAAAGGTCCGGTTTAATTGTTGGTCAGATTTTATTTTTGCATAACTGGGTTCAACATGATCAAGGAGGGGGCGATAGGACTTGCCTTCAGGCTCGTCGATGGGTTCTTCCTCGTAGTCCGGGTCCTCGGGGTCGTCGTCGTACGAGTCGTCGTTTAAACCTACGTACGAACGTCGATTACGTCACTAACGGTACGTACGATCGCGGATAAACAAAACAAACAAAAAAACAACAATTTGAAATAAAATTCAAATTGGGCAAATTTGGTATGGTTAGATAGATCTTGAATTTAGAAAATTTTAGGAATAAGAATCATCGAATTTGGATGAAAAATGAGGAAGTTGTGGCTTGTGGAAGTTTGAAATATTGGAAAAAGTGAACCAGGGGTATATCTATGAGAGTCTGATCTCTGGAGGGGTTTATTTGTAAATTCTAGGGGCTTAAACATAATTAACTAAAAATTCAGGGGGCTGCGGGTGGAAATCACGCCCAGGGACGGCGGACCCCAAATTACAAAACTACAGGGGCTAAAACGAAAAAATAGGGGCGGTTTTGTAATTATTTTTGAACTACACTGGATTGCGGGTTAATTTCGAAAAACTCCAGGGGTTCTTTAACAAGTTTGCCCGGCGAACCGGTATCTACGGATATGGGCCGTTGGATCTGGATCTGACGGTCCGGACTCGATCTGAATCCGGATCTAATCTCGGACGTTGGTTCCGGATCGAGCGGCCAGGGTCGATCGGGCGCGCGAGACGGCGGCGCGGAGCGCCGGCGACCAATTCCATGGCGGCGCAAGGCGCGGGCTCGCCGGAGTTCACCGTAAACGGTGCTCCGGGGGTCAAATCGACCCGAGCTTGGGTCTGGGATGATCCATGCGTCACACGTGATCCACCTGGGCTCTAAGCGGGGCTCGGCGATGCTCGGAGAGGCGGCACGGCGGCGGGGGCAACTCTGCTCGGCGTGGCTCGCCGGCGAGCGAGTGCTTGGCCGTTCTGGGGCTCGGGTGTGAGTGTAGCGGGCTCAGTGAGCGTGCATGGTGCGAGGGTAAGTGAAAGTGGGGCTGGCGCGGGGCCGTGTCGCACTGCCGCGTGCCCGCCACGGCGGGGCTGCGCCTGCGCAGCGGCGGAACGCCGGTCGCGCGGTGTTCCGGCTGTCAGAGCAGCCTACGGGCCCTAATTTCTAGTGCAGAGGATAGAGGGGATCGGGGTGGGGCTCACCTAGCATTGAATTGGGCGGAGCGGCGGTCTGCAGCGGTCAATCGCACGGCGGGGCGGAGATGGCCGGCGGCGGGGTTGTGGCGTGCACGGTGCTTGAGCTCGGTTTAGGTGGAGGTGAGGCGCTCAGGGTGTTGCTGGTGCGGCAGCAGGAGCGCGCGGCCGTGAGGGCTCCATTTATAGGGTGCTTAGGTCGGTGCGGGGGAGGGGGAAGCTCGGGAAGCTTCTCCCGGTGTAACACCCTATTTTCAAATTATTTTAAAACCGTGAACCAAAATTTTGAATTTTTAAATTTCAAATAAAAACCCGAATAGATCGGCGTAGTTGGATTTAAATCTCTTTCAAAATAAACGCTTTTCAAAAAAAAAGTCGAAAACCATTGAGTGCATCTTTGAGATGTTTGGTTTTTAATGAGGTGTTTAAGGCGTTTTGTGCTTTTGAACCTTTTGAATTCACCCCAAATTTAAATCCAAACTCATTTGAAAAATTTTTGAAGCTTCAAACTCTAAACGGGCCGCCCTTTTTCTTTTTCTCCGCGCGGCCCGGTTCAGCCCACTCCCTTTTCCCCCGCGCCTCCGGCCCGCTCGCGCGCGCACGCGCCCGCCCAGCCCAGAGCCCACGCCCCGCTTTCCGCCTCTGCCGGATGCTCGCCCGCTTTCCTCCTCCCGCTCGCGCCCCGCTCCCGAGCGCCACCGCCGCTCGCCGCCTTCGTCTTCCCCGGCACCAGCCCCTACACCCGCCCGCGCCACGTGGCCAGCACTCGAGCGAGCTTGCTCCTACCCCGCTCCCCGCACACCCCCGGCCCCTACCCTACCTCACCGCGCCGTGCAGCGCCCCTTTCCCCCGCTCCGCGCGCGCGCCCGGCCCCCACCAGCCGCCATTAACGCCGGGGAAACTTCCCGAGCTCGTCCCCGCCCCCGCACCGACCCTGGCCGCCTATAAAAGGAGCCCTGGTGCCCCTGTGCCCCGTTTCGCACACGCCCAAGCTCATTCCTGCCTCCAATCGAGCTCAAACCGCCGCAACCCCGCCGCCGGTCACCTCCGCCCCGCCGCACAATTGACCACCGTAGACGCCGCTCTGCCCGAATTGAACCCTAGGTGAACCCCGCCCCGGTCCCCTCTGTCCTCTACGCCGGAATCTAGGACCCGCAAGCCACCCTAGCAGTCGGAACGCCCGCTCCCCGGCATCCCACCGCCGCGCAGACACAGCCCTGCCGTGGTGGGCACGCTGCCATGCGACACAGCCTCGCACCAGCCTCGCCCTCACTCGTACTCGCTCCGCGCACGCGCACTGAGCCCGCAGCACACACGCCCGAGCCCAAAACGGCTTGAACGCGCGCTCGCCGGCGAGCACCGCAGTGCAGAGCCGCCCCAACCACCGTGCACGCCGACCCGGACCTCCCCGAAGCCTGCTAGTGCCACGGGTGGATTGCGCATGCCGCGTTCTACCTCCCCGGCCAAACCACACCCCGAAACAAGCTCGGAGCACCGAGTTCGGTGAAGTCCGGCACGCCGCCGCCGCGGGAAAGATTTTCCCGGCGAGCCTCGCCGCCGCCGCCGCCCGCGAGCCCCCTGGACCGTTCGATCCTGAGCCAACGCTCACGATTAGATCCCGAACCGATCAGACCCGAGCCGTCCGATCTCGATCTGGCGGATCAGATCTTAAGATACCGGTTCGCCCGGAAACTTTGTAAAAGAGCCCCTGGACTTTTTAGAAATCAACCCGCAGTCTAGCCTAGTTCAAAAATAATTACAAAACAGCCCTCATTTTTACGATTTAAACCCTGAGGTTTTGAATATTAGAACCCGCCATCCCTGGGGCTGAAAATCTCTTATAGCCCCCTGGAATTTTAGTTTAATTATGTTTAAGCCCCTAGTTTTCGCAGATAAACCCCTCCAGAGATCAGATTTTCACAGATAAGCCCCTGGTCCACTTTTTCCAGCTTTTCAAACTTCCCCAAGCCATAACTTCCTCATTTTTCATCCACATTCGATGATTCTTGTTCCTAAAATTTTCTAAATTCAAAATCTATCCAACTATACCAAAGATTACCCAAATTGAATTTTATTTCAAATCGTTGTTTGCTTGTTTGTTTGTTTGTTTGCGATCGTGAACGCTGTTAGTAACATTTTCGATGTTCGTACTCTAGGTTTAAATGACGTCGCATACGACGACGACCCCGAGGACCCGGACTACAAGGCAGAACCCATCGACGAGCTTGAAGGCAAGTCCTATCGCCCCCTCCTTGATCTTGTTGAACCCAGTTTTTACAAAAAATAAAACCTGACCAACAATTAAACCTGACTTTTTATTAAATGCATGGAGTGATATTTTTGAAAAATAAAACAAATGTTTTTCTCCTGGATAGTTAATACCCAATTTGATATTAAGCCTATCCTTGACCTTTGAACACCCTAATCCCATGATAACCCTAGGATAAAATCATCATTTATATAAAATGATGATTCCTGCATCACAAAATGCTTAGGCTAGAAGCTTTGCAACTACAGAAACTTTATGTGTGTGTTGAGAAGTGAGTTACTCCGGGTGAATGTGTTAAAAACTGTTTTGTGCCGGGGTGGACATGGCCGTGTGCCTACTTTGTACACGTGCTAAGGAGAGTTTGCCCTAGCCATATAAGGACCGGTTCGTTGTGCGTCTCCCCTGGCATACTATAATGTGCAACCACACGTCCGGCTTAAGACGGACTTAATCTCATACCCCACGGGCTTAGTGCCGCAACTCACCTGGAGGCAGGGTGCAACGGACCCCAGGAGCGGACCCGGGGACTGTGTGGCTGATCCAGTGTCTGGCCACCCTCAGACCCGGGGATAGTGTGGCTGATCCGGTGTCTGGCCCGGCCCGGGGACTGTGTGGCTAATCCGGTGTCGTGGCATTAAAGAGGAATATCCTCGAGAATGGGCCCTGGAAGGTTCCGTAGGTGGTTGTGTGCTATATGCTACGTGAGTACGGGATTGAGTTATACTTGACGCAACTCAAGTATATCGTGTGGGTAAAGTGTACAAACTCTGCAGAGGTACAATCTATTCGGATAGCTGTGCCTGCGGTCTCAGGCATGCTATGGTGGAGTCACACTTATTAGATTTTCAGTGTGAGTTCTTGGCGTGTGTGTTTTCGGAAAAGATTCTCGGATTCGGACAACCCAGATGCTGGGTGTTGCTGTGTGGAAAAACAATTGATTACAAGTCTGCTTAGACCTCTAAGCACGGGAACTGGCGGGATTGAAGTATCTCCCCCAGGGCCAAACCATTACAACTCAAAGAACTTATCTTCGTCTCTCCTCTCCTTTCAAAAGGAAACAGATCACCCCTTTGCATTTAAACTCAGCATTTCCGCAAAAATCAAACCCAAACCCCTTCCTTGCCTTACCCCTATACATTTAAATAAACTTTGCTAAAGATAGGGCTTGCTGAGTACATTATGTACTCACCCCTTCATCATTGTAGTTTTTCAGCAGAAGACGTAGAAGGCGACTACGAAGTAGATGAGGACGTGTAGCTAGGGTTTCGCCTGCACCCAAACCATGCCTGTGAGCCGTTATGTAAGAACCTTTTAAAGGTTATGTATATGACTCTGTGCCTTGAATTGTAAGCGATGCCCGGTTTCTGTACCATTTCTGTTATCTGTGCGTATCAGCTACTGATCCAGGGACTAATACGGTAAGCACACTGGATCTCGAAAATGGGGTCCGACACCCAGCTCTAATGGCGACGGTGGGGGCCGGGCGCGCGTGCGCGCGGCGTTGCGCGGCGCTCTGCAGAGTAGGGTAGGGGCCGGGAGAGGGGAGCTGTGCTAAGCAAGGGGGAGGGGCGAGCTCATGTCTGGCAGCCACGTGGCGCAGACGCGAGTAGGGACCGGAGGTGAGGAAGACGGTGGCGCGGCGGTGGCGCTCGGGCGCGGGCGCGTTCGCGAGGAGGAAGGCTGAAACGGCGCGCGCGTGCGCGAGCTGGGCCGGGGGTGGGAGCGCGCGGCGGCCCAGGGAAGCGCAGGACGAGCTGGGCCTCGCGGGAGGAAAGGAAGGGGGCGGCCCAAAAGGGGTTTAAAACATCAAACATTTTTCAAATGAGTTTGGATTTGAATTTTGGGTGAATTCAAAAGGTTCAAAGGCACAGCATGACTTAAACACTTCATTAAAAACCAAACAACTCAACGATGCACTCAATGTGGCAGAACCACCTGAATTATCCCGGCTCAAGTGCGCTGGCCATCACCATAAAAGCAACACCAACTCAAACGCACTTCAAACGGAACAATTCTTGGTCTGTCAGGTAACGTCCCGATACAACCACCGGTTCTCGGATCGAACAAGCATACCCCACACGAAGGCGAGTCCAGAGATATTACAACCACAAATTTTACAACACAGGCATAGCAGTTATTACAACAAGTTTAAAGGATTATTACAGATCCAAACTTAGTAAAACATTGTACAAAACATAAGTTTAAAGCTTCAGAGTTTAAGCAGTAGAAAGAAAACACGACGGCTACAACACGTCGCAAAAGTGTACCGAGCTAGCCCAAGCAAGGTATCACTCATCGGGGTCATTGCCGGCCGAAGACGAATCCCACTCTACGGACCAGCCAGGAGGCAAAGAGCAGGGCCAAGTCAAACTAGCGATCTGGTCCTCAAAACTCATACCTGAAAAAGGTTTCAACAGCAAGGCTGAGTATACTAATACTCAGCAAGACTTAACCGTCAACGGATATACTTAGTCCACCTAGCTAGACTATGTAGGGTTCTATGCAGGGTTTATAAGGCTCTGGTTTTCCTTTTGCTAAAAAGCAATAAAGAGTAGGTCCTTAATTTCACATTTTAGCTTTCAATATTCTAGTTGCTTAACCATTCTAAGTAAGCAACTACTTCTATCAATCATGGTAGAACTTTAGTCAAACATCAAGATTGATCAAAGTAGCATTACTCTTATTACTATGTGTGGCAAAGGGATCAAGCAGTCTCAATATCCGCGAGAGACGGATGATTCGAATCGAATTTCCAACCTTGCAAGGTAAACCTAACACACACGTTTAGAACACCGTCGGGTCGTTCCCAAACAACCATTAACCTCTCTTTCCGGCTTGTGGATAGGGTCACTCTCCCCGACTACAGGGCACCAACTTCCTCCCTACACCCGTGGTCTTGCGCAACATAAACATAAATAAAAACCTATCTCTATGAGAGAGTGAAAGGTATATCCACTCACCGGTCCGATCAGCTACTAGGCTTACCGCGTACCATATTTACGGCATGTGGCTAGTACGTTCAAAAACTTAACCACTGCTACCACACACCGCGGCCTTAGCAGATTTCATCAACACAGACGGGTCTCACCCAAGGTCATGATATCGAACACGACCCCGTCCGACGTCCTTATATTGATTGCAGAAAGTAAACAAATAACTCCTATAGAGCTCGCGAGTGACAGACAATCACTCGACTTTTACGGTACTAATAGCATAGCAAATACTCGAACTCAAGTCTAGTGTTCAGTACATAGGTTCCTAGGACATGCATCTAGGGTATCAATTCAAATCCTAAGAACTGTAAACGCACAAGTAAATAGCATATAAGTGGATAATTTGAAATACTGGGATATGTCCGGGGCTTGCCTTCGCGATAGTCGCTAGCTAGGTTAGCCTTGGGCTCTTCCGAACTTTGGTCCGGGGCTTCGGTCAGTACAGTGGCGTTCACCTGGGCTTCTGGATCACCTTCTTCAGACTCCGGGATCAGCTCGTACGTCCTGTCCGCTAGAACAGTCGTATCTATATGTGATGCAAGAACAGTATTGCACCCACACACAAACCGCGATAAAGTTGTAGTCTAACAATTAGTAAACATTATTAACACATGGGCAATCATTTATAGAGTAGTTATTTAACATTTATTACTACACAAAACAACAAGATTAACCTCACAAGACAATTTGATTAACCTCACAAGTAAGTGTTAGTTAGTTTATATAGCATACAACTCATGGTTTGCTAATAATTGAATAACTCGTCACACAAACAGAATTTAAATTCAGTAAAATTACTTAAAACAGTAAATACAGAGAGCAATATACCCTGTAAAATTCATAGCATTTCATGCAGCCAAATAATCAGAATAAAACAATTATTCAGACAGCATTTAGAGAAAGATTAAATTCTTCAGAACAAACTACAACACTTATGAAGATCAAAAATTTTCAGAACATGATTCATATTCTTATGAACACCCAATAAATTTTTCAGAATTTATCTAAGCATAAAACTAAAGTAATAATTTTGACAAAAGTAAACCACATATGGTAAAACCAATTAGTACAGGAAGTTCTATAGTGTTTCTAGATCCCAAATTTTGCAGGCATGAACATATGACAGAAATAGAGTTTCACAAAAATTCTCAGATTTTTCTAAGCAAGGAAACTATTTATCAAAATTAAAGCCTACTTAACAAGCATTAAATCAAAGATATAGTTAGACAGCTCTAAAATTTCTCAAACTCGGGCAAAAAAAGGTTGCAGTAACATGCATGCGTGGAAAAAGTTTCACACTCAGAACTTAAATATTTCTACCAGCACAAATAAATTAGCAAAACAAGTAAATTTAGGAATCTTAAAACTTTGACCTAGTTAGAGATGTCAAAAAGGTTTCAATTTTTTACCAGATGCTAATAACACTGCAAGACACAAGCTAGCCGAAAAATCACATACAGTTACTGAGTAGAACTCCTAGAACAAATAAAACCTATTTATTCTATTCTTTTGCTTGGATTAAAATACAGACCAGAACTGAAAAATGTGCATGTAACAAAACTTGTAGTTCTTGTAACAAGGATTCCAAAACATTTGGATTTATATTTTTCTAATTTTTCTACGCATTTCTAGGCATTTTCAAAGTTCACTGATTTGAATTCTAGAAACAAAAGAAAAAGAGCTGGAAACTTGCAGACAAGTCCCTGGAAAGAAAAAGGGGCTTGCACTAGGGTCCCTGGCTCGCCGGAGAAGAAGGCCGGGAGGGGATTCGGCCGTGTTCCGGCCAGGGAACTCACCGGCGGCGAACTAGAGGTGGCTAGGGAGCTCGAGGAGGTCAGGGCGCATCGATTGGGGGTTTGATGAGGTCCGGGACGGTTGATTGGGGTATTCCCCACGGCGAGGTGCGGCGGCGGCTCGGACTGCTCGCCGGCGACCGTGCTGCGGCGGTGGATTGGGGGCGTGGGGGTGTCTGGGAGCTACGCGAAGCTAGGGCGGAGCTCAAGGTGGGGTCGGAGCAGGCGGAGGAGGTCTGGAGGGGCGGTCCCGCGGTGGCGTCGAGCTCGCCGGAGTTGCGGAGGAGGGACGGTGGTGCTCGGGTGCCTGGAGCGCGAGACCGGGGAGTGTGAGAGGCGGAATAGAATGAGGAGGGTGAGGCAGAGCTCGTGCGCGCGCCGAAGAAGGGAACCGGGCTTTCCCCCGAGCTTGCCACGGCGGCGACGAGGTGGCGGCCGCGGAGCTCGGCTGGGGCGGCGTGGCGAGGGGAGGGGGCTCCAGCGCGAGGGGAGGTGGGTCCAGGGGTCCGCGGAGGTGCCACGTGAGGCAGTGGGGGAAGTAGGAGGTGGCCTCCCGGCCCTTCCTTGGCAGCGGCGGCGCCGCTCTGCGCCGGCGCAGTGAAGCAGAGAGGGAGGGAGGTGGAAGAAGACTGCTGGGCCTTTTTGCAATTTTTTGCAATTTCTGAAAAATTCAAGGGTCCCACTGTAAAAACTAAAATAACTTCTAAACTAGGGCTCAAATGAAAAAGTGCCCAACATGAAAGTTGTTCAAGTTTTCAAGATCTACAACTTTGATGTTGTGCAAAAATTGATTTGACCAAAGGTTAAAGAGTTATTTTGAAAACATAGGAATGATTTTGAATTTAATGGACTTTTGTCTTTTCCATTGCAAATTCAGTTTAATTTCAAACTAAAAAGCAAAATTTTCTGCCAAACAATGATTACACTGAATTTTACAAATAAACCCTCCACAAAAGCAATATTTGCTCTCCCTATTCAAATTAAACTATAGAAAGGACCTTGCATTAAATCATAATTACACATTTGACCTTATAATTTTGCAACAAGGTCCTTGATCAAGTAAAATAAGCACATGATGCCTAAAATAAATGCAATTCTATTGTGCAGACACCTAGGGTGTCCCACTCAAAGGTTTTGAAAAAAATTTTGAAAAGCGTTTATTTTGGAAGGGATTTAAATTCTACCTTTTCAATCTAAACGAGTTTTGTTTTGAAATCTAATTTTTGAAATTTTGTTTCACAGTTTTAAAAGAATTTAAAAAATAGGGTGTTACACGCACGGTCCATGCATCATATGCATGAGTACCATCTTATGAAGCTGCGGGTATTTCTTCTTGTTCGCGATCTCGGCTGATATCAGAAGGTCATACTGCTCAGGGCACGTGAGCTTGTACTTATTCTGCATGATGAGTAGAAAATGGGCATGTGGTAAACCACGTTTCTGGAACTCCACAACATAGACGTAGGCTCGCACCTTTCCAAGAATGTCTTCCTTGGTCAACTTATTCTTCAACTCCTGAAGCTTCGCTTGAAAGACGCAGTCGATAAGGTCGGGACGATCCTGTGGAGTTTGCCCGGGAAGAAGCTCCCTCTTTATCTCATCCCAATTGGGGTTGCATATCATGGTGAGGAAGATGTCTGGTTTTCCATATTTGCGCACCAAGGCCATTGCGCCCATATACCGACGTCTCATGTCGCGAGGGCCACCAATAAATGATGTCGCCAGCACGGTTCTCTTTCCAACCGCGTCTCCTCTACCCTCGCCAGCATGTAAGCTATCAACCAAACCTTGGTAGAGGTCTGCCCTTAACCGTTCTTGGTTATTACGTATGTAATCTAACCGAGAACTCTCAATCTTTATGTATGTATCTACTGCGAATTGCTGGAAAAAAGCCTTTTTCCATGCAATATCGGATTGAATATACCTCGGCGAATCTAGAACTTGTAACAGTAGTAGTCACGCACGGAGACACATAGATGGCTTGGGGAATCTGAATATACATTCTGTATTAGTGATTAGTCATACGAGAAGCATAAGTAATAGTTAGGTAAGAATTGCAAATAAACAGCTAACCTGGCTCATCATCATCATTTTGTTCCCGTTTCTTATGTGTGGCACGGTATGCTTCCACATCACCCATGGTAACATTGGCCTTTGGGATATTTGCGTGCCATCCCAGCTCACCTCTTGGGAAGAACAGAGGGTAGGATAGTGGGTCATAGCATCCATGATATGATCGGATGCCATGGCTTGATCGATCTTTCCCGTGCAATATCACACTTTTATTAAATTGGCCCCGTCATTCGCTCCCCTCAACCCAAACAGCAGCCACCTCAGAAGTGAGAGGCGTATTATATGTCCTCTGATCCAACGTTTGGTCAAGGTTCAGCTCGATATGATAGTCATCTAGGTTCTCGACGTGCCCCATAGTCCTAAGGTGCTCAGAGTATGGGTTCCCACGAAGTATGGATGCTAACTGATTGATAAGTTGTTTGTCCTTCTCAAGTTTCTCTTCACGGCACCTACGGTACCGATGATCGAGGCTAGAATCGTCATCATAGAAGTAAAGTTCAAGATGTCTATGTTCCGAGCTTGCTTCCCTGCCGAATGACCTTACGTTGTGGTACATCATGCCATGTGCACGAAACGTGTAGATACCACAGTCACTCATTTTAGTTGTCTTATTGTCGAGCCAACAATACAGGGAAGTGAATGAGAAATGGCCATTGAAAAACCTAATGTTATCACGAAAGTACCTAGCATCAGCGTCTGCACTCGACCATAACCTCATGAGCTCACCACAAGTTGTCTGTGGGGCTATATCAATATCCCCATTTCGGCAACAGAACCCTGGTCGCTCATACTCAAACTTCTTCGCATTGCAATGCTTACAGTTCGGAACAGGCCTCAACATATGTGTTTCTTCAGGCATGTTACTATACACCTTGTCATACAGGTCTGGAACATCAGGGATAGAAGAGGATTCATCTTGAGTTTCTTCAACATCGTTCTCCTCAACATTATCCTCTTCTACAAAAGTTTTACATATATATATGATGGGTAAGCTAAATGTACAAATAGAAGTCTTGGAAGCATATAACAAAATTGTCTCCCGTACCTTGGCCCGCAAATAGATATCCTTCATCATCCTCATCATCTTCTTCGAAGATGACTTCATCGTCATCGCCATCAGCTAAATCGTTAAATATTAATTAACTACGTAAATACAATGGAACTCCACGTGGAAAATTCTCTAGCCTCAATACAGAACTTTGAAAAAATTTACCACTGGAAATGAACTCTGGCATCGTTTGGGGATGCTCCTCTCCGTCTCCTTGTCTGGCCATGCCATTGTATGTTGCGACGGTAGGGCTTGGGCATGGACTGCTATGTTCTATTGATGGAACGACATATTTAGTCAGACTACATACCAGCATTGACATGCAATTTTAAAATTGATAGGCAAATACCATTGTTGTTGATATCTGCAGTCGTCTGAGGCCGTGTCGAATCGCCATTTTCTCCATCATCACTTTCATCATCCTCAGGTATAGCATAAACCCTTCTTGCAATCCCTGATTCAAATTGTTGGTTTCGACGGGCTAACAGGGATTGTCTTTCACCGGATGGCACATGACGTTTTTGTCTTATGCATCTAGGCGAACTTTCGGAGGTATCAACATCCTCAGGATTCGTTGAAACCGGTACGATGAATGTTGGGGACAATCCAGTCGTCGCTAGAGCGTACTGGGGAACCAAGAGGTGCACATACACCCGCTGTAGGTTGTACAACCTCAGGGACACACTTTGGATTCTCCATGGCGATGGACTTTGGGTTAAGTGTTGGCCAACATTTCTTTTTGTCTTATTTTATACTCTCTCTCTTTGCCGCCTTTCGGCTCGAAGTTGTATTATGCAACCTCCTTTTCTCCACAGAAAGTGACGCATACCATCCTCTATCCCTTGCTCTTCTATGTTCGTTCGCATCTATGACTTCTACATAATAAAATAGTATATGATCACTTAGTTCACTTAATTTATCGGTGCTTAATTTAACCAATGAATATAAGCACACAATTATATATTAATTGGTTATCTACTTGTCATTCAATGTTGGTGCCGAGGGTGCACACAAATGCATAGAGTGAAGGGAAATATGAGGATCTCATCTTTATTTAAAACAAGCATTACCTGATATTTGGGAGGCTTTGACATCGGTGTTTTTGACACGTGGTTGATATGCTTCACCCCGATGCAACCAATTATTCATTTCAATAGGATCCTCATTTTCCTTATTACATTCTTTATCACCACCTATATGCACGTATATTTTGTAAGCGGCTAAATATAAGAATCAAAGTGTAATGTTGTTTAAACAAGGACGTAGCCACACCGATCAAAGTTTGACATGTCGAAATGGAGTTGATAACCATAGATGAAACATCTGAATTGTGAGTTTCTTGTTGGCTAGGTGGTCCTTTCTTCCGCTGGTATGCCTCACGGCACTTCTTGTTCCTTTCATTCCTTTGCTCAACAGTCATAGCCGCATTTCGCGCTCTTTCTCTTTCCCTCTTCCGTTCCTTCGCATTGAGCTTTGAACCAATCCCTGAATCGTAGATTACTTGGTTAGCATGACATACTACTTATAGATATGAATCAAGCAGTAAAAGAGGCAGAATTAATGCCAGACCAGCAACGGCAACAACTGATAAAAAAATTAGCAGTCATTTCAATGCAATTACAAATTTCAGGATCCGATGATATTAAAATACGTAAGTACAGTTTTACCTAGGCTGTTTCCATTGGACAGGTCTGTGAAAGGAGCACGGGCACCTTTATTCCTATCATCAGGATCCATATATAGGTTGTACACCTGACAAGGAAATTAGAATTTAGCAATGCCTTATCAAAATTCACTCGAATGGAACCAGTACACATGGTATGTTCATAGTTAGCAGGGATTAAAATTAGCACTAACACTAAAATCAAGAAGAGACGATTATTTCTTCTAACATGCTCTTGCTTTTCAAACTTGTACTAAGATAACCCCGTACACATTTTGAACGTTAGAATACAGAAACAATCGTGAAGTTACATAATCACTTCGACAACCCATTAATGTTTTGTTTCAACTGCTAATTACATACTGTGTATGGGAAAATTCCAGCCAAGATTAGAACCTGCAATACATAGTTGGCAATATAACGAACAGGTGGTGACTGGTCCCAGAAGCATAAATCAATCATGGAGTGAGGGAGATTGTGCAGCGTCTGCCCAGTGCCCACAGGAGGCGTGCACTGGGACCTGGGAGAGGACGAGAGGTACCTGATTGATGTGCCTGAAGCGCTGAAGGGCGAAGGGAGCTGCGGGCGTGTGCGTTGGGCGCGGCAAGGGCTCGCGAGGCCGCGACGGCGAGGGCGAGGAGCGTGCGCGCGACGGCGAGGGGCGCTGCGACGGCGAGGGCGAGGGGCGTGCGCGCGACGGCGAGGGGCGCTGCGACGGCGAGGGCAAGGGGCGCGGCGACGGCGCGCGAGGGCGAGGGGCGTGCGCGCGAGGCTCGCCGGTGCGACGTCGGTCCCCGGCGCGGCCGCGCAGGTGCCACTGCGGGTGTGTCGGCGGGCGGGGAGGCGTGCGCGTGAGGCGCGCAGGAGCGTCGGCGGACCGGGGCTCGCTCGCGTGGAGGCGGGGTTGTCGGCGTGCCGGGGGACGTGCGCGCGAGGGTCGCGCGGAGGCGGCGTCGGCGGACCGGGGCGCGCTCGCAGTGGTGCCACGGCGGCGGTCGGAGGCGGGGTTGTCGGCGTGCCGGGGGACGTGCGCGCTCGCGGAGGCGGCGTCGGCGGGCCTGTGGGCGGGCGCTCGGGCGGAGGTGGTTGGCATGGGTGAGGGAAGCACCTGACAAGGCGTGGTGAGGGAGGTGGAGCCGCGTCGCGCGTCGCCGGGGGAGGCAGGACGAAGGGCGACGTATCGCCCTTGCGCTCTTAATAGGTAGTGAAAGTGGTCGGGCAGGGCGGGATGGATTACCTTCAGAATGTATTTTGTATTATCGGCCTAGCGATGTTCCAAGGCAGGCAAGACTAAAATTTCTTGTTTTTCTCTCATTATAAGTTCTTGTTATTATCACTATATGTGCCATGTTTTCAATGAACAGAGTTCAATGGTCTTCTACGAAAATTGTGGCCTTCAAAACCTATATGACATTGTACGATACTGTCGGGTGAATTCCCACACTCCTCAGAGATAATATGGCCAATCTTTGGAGCGCTAGTGAATTAGCATGAGGTCATCTTATTGATTTTCTTTGTCAAGTCCTTCCTACATGTAACTTTATAATCAAGCCTTTCTGCCAATCACATACTACAAAATATCAATGGTTATTGTACAGCACTACTATAGTTCGCAGACACTGAAGCGGCACACTATGTGAAGGATCAACCTACCTTTCTGATACTGTGCTAGGCTGAACAGCATGAACTGTTGACAGAGCCCTTTCGACTTCCATGAATTTGCTAGATAGCATAGAAATACTTTTTCTTACTTGATGCTGTAGGATTTTGAGAACAAAAATGCATATCCATATCCATACTATATATAACTGCATGAGTTTGGGAGATTAGGAGGATCACAGCCGTCCATCAAAGAAAATACCACGCCTTATATTGTATCTGCGAAAATGGACCAAATAGTGTCAAATAGCAGGAAGACGCCTAGTACATTTTGCATTTAAGAAAAAAGTAATGGGTTGTCTCTTGTAGTGTTTTTGTTTTCTGTATAATCTGATCGCAGCACCCCCCCCCCCCCCCACCAGTGTAAGAGGAGTTGTCGGCGCGGTGCTTTCTTTCAGCATTTTGGAGAGGCTCTGCAGGACTGCAATGGTATTTTCTTGTTACTTTATATTTGTCAGGAGCTAAACATTTGGTTCATCAATATTTACAGATTTGTTTTTTTTCCCAGGAATGTGCGACAATTGTGCTTCTAGTATCGAGCTCAAGGAGATAGATGCCACCCGTATGATGACTCTGCATCAGTCTCGAAATTACAATTAATGGTCATGATTTGAAGTTCATCTATTCTCTGTTCATGTTCCCACATTAATTTCTATTACTTGTTGTTCAGACCATACCAAAATTGTAGTTTCAGTTCTACGCGACCTGCAACTTAATGACCAAAGAGCTACACTGTTGCAGTTGGTGGATAAGTTCAAGGCTAAGTGGAAAGGTTCAGGTATATCTCATGAACCAAATCTTTCATGATGACATAAGTTGATCCTCTTTTTTATTTTTGTTGCGCGTGTTAGGTATTATGCCATCAGTCATCATTCAGAGGTCTGTTCACTCTTCTAATGTAAGCTGCATATAATCTCAAGCAATTTTACATTACATTTGATATGTTGAACCAGGTCGTTCCAATAAAGATGTTGATCTTAAACGAGAAGAAATTGAGCAGTTGATAATCCAGCTTATACTCAACCATGTTTTGGTATGTGTGCACTGCAAGCAGTGCAAGCAAATTCATTATTAGTTTATACTCTGGTTTGATCACCTTGTGAAATGACTGCTAAGGTCAGATGGTTTCTTGCACTTCAGAAAGAAGAATTTCAGCATACAGCATATTCAACCAACGCGTGTGTTACCTTAGGACCACTGTGGAAGCCAGCCTTGCAAGGTAAAATACTGGATTGATTTAAAATACTACTGGCAAGTGCTGATGGGCTCCTTGCTACACAGGGAACAGACCGGTGAAGCTTGAGATTGCTGTCGAGAGTTCTCAGGATAGAGGAGGTGGTGGTAGATTGTCCAAAGGTGCAAAGCGCAGCTGGATGAGTGATCTGGAAGCTAAACTTGATGAACTGCGCAGGGAGCTGTCGTCGTCATCTAGCAACGGGGCATAAGCGTATTTCCCCATGCAGTTCTATCCTCTGAGCAGATTTCGCTCCTGAGCTGCCAGAAGCCAACCACAGAGGTGGAGGTGAGGTGTTTGCTATTTATTTGCTTGTGTTTGCAATTGCAACTGAAGTAATGTAACATGGTGTCCGTTTCTGTCTGAACCCCAAGCAGCTTGAGAAGGTCATAGGGAAGGTGAAGACGGAGAAGTACGGTCGCAGGATCATTGAGTTGATGCGGTCCCATGTCATGGATGCAAGAGCTGGAAATGGAGCTGATGCCAACAAGAGGAGCAAGAAGGATAAGGATGTTGCCTTTGTGGAGAGTAGCAGCGAAGAATAACATTGGTCAGGGACTCTTTGGTATCCTTTCGGCGTCTCTAGTCTCTTGGGGGTGGTTGTTTCCTGTCGCTGCATACAATACACATAATGCATACCTAGTGGAATAACTTTTTTTTTCTTTTTGCGAAACATACAGTGGGATAGCCTGAATGTCTTGACGCTAAAAAGTGCGTGCAAAATTGCAAAATATCATATTATTAGTGCACATTGTCCTATCTTATGTTGAGAGCTTGTATTTCTGAGAGCCAATGAGCCTTCTGTTACCATGTCATCAGGACAGGGACAAAGCCGTCCTGGGTGGCCACACTCGGCAATGGAATTCCATTGATTTCTTTTTTTTCCATGTCAAAAGAAAGATAAGAATAAGGAAAACAAAAACACAAAGTACATTGTTGGGGATCCTGCAAGTAACAAACCCCAGACAAGCAACAACAACAACAACATAAGCAACTCCACTGAAAGGAAAGATGAGGCATACTGCGTTCCAGATCCAAGGCAGGATTATGGGCCGCAGCCACGCCCAGTACTCCATTCTTATTTATTACTGGGCAACCAGTCCCCAAAAGTACTCACTATATACTAACAAGGGATGAACACAGCAGGTGATTTGATCGAAGTAGTAAGTAGGGACAGGAGCAACTTAAGAAGAACAGGGTGACTGAATATTGATAGATAGCTCGATGATGCGAAAGGATGATAGCAATGTCTTTTTCAGGAGGAACAGAATGCATAATAGCATGGAGGTGCATTCTCAATTTCTTCCCTACACAAGGAGGCATGTCACCACATTGAAAACAAGCATGACAAGATAGTACTACTAGTTAATAAAAAGGAAGGGAATGGTGGAGATTTTTATTTGAGTTTTGTTTCTTTTCTTCTTGTAACGTCAACCGGGGGGATGGGGATGGTGATGGTGATGGATGGCGCTACTCGGAGCGCGCGGCGTAGCGCTCCACCCCGAGTTTTGGGTCGGAGAGGTTGATCCCGACCATTGCCTCCCCGAGCCCTGCGCTGACGTCGGCGAGGATCTCCGGGTCGCTGTAGTGTGTGACGGCCTGCACGATGGCACGGGCGCGGCGCGCGGGGTCGCCGCTCTTGAAGATCCCCGAGCCGACGAAGACGCCGTCGCAGCCGAGCTGCATCATGAGCGCGGCGTCGGCGGGGGTGGCGACTCCCCCGGCGGCGAACTGGACGACGGGGAGGCGGCCCAGCTGCTTGGTCTGCATGACGAGGTCGTAGGGCGCGGCGATGCGCTTGGCGTAGGCGAAGACCTCGTCGTCGTCCATGCTGCGCAGGGCGCGGACGGCCCCCATGACGGAGCGGACGTGGCGCACGGCCTCGACGACGTTGCCGGTGCCGGCCTCGCCCTTGGTGCGGATCATGGCGGCGCCCTCGCGGATGCGGCGCAGCGCCTCGCCGAGGTCGCGGCAGCCGCACACGAAGGGGACGCGGAAGTTGTGCTTGTTGATGTGGTGCGCGTCGTCGGCGGGGGTGAGCACCTCGCTCTCGTCCACGTAGTCGACGCCGACGGCCTCCAGGATCTGGGCCTCGACGAAGTGGCCGATGCGCGCCTTGGCCATGACCGGGATGGTGACGGCGCGCTTGATGTCGCGGATGAGGGCCGGGTCGGACATGCGGGCCACGCCGCCCTGCGCGCGGATGTCGGCGGGGACGCGCTCCAGCGCCATGACGGCGCAGGCCCCGGCCTCCTCGGCAAGGCGCGCCTGCTCCGGCGTGACCACGTCCATGATGACGCCGCCGCGCAGCATCTGCGCCAGGCCCACCTTGACGGAGAAGGTGGCGGCGGCGGCTGGGGACTTGGAGGAGGCGTCGACGACCTTGACCTTGTTGTTGTTGTTGTTGCCGCCGCCGCCGCCGCCGTAGAGGGCCACGACGCCGGTGCCATCGGAAGCCATGGCGGCGGATTTGGTTGGTTGGTTGGTTGCAGTGGGGGGGGGATTGGGGGTAGTGGTCAGAAGGAAGGGGAGAGATGAGGCTGGGTGGCGGCTGTGGTGTGCTGTGCGGTGGGTGGGTGTGTCTCGTGTCTGCTTGCTCTGCTGGTGGTGAAATGGGCCGCTATCTATCAAGCCCAGGCCCAGCCCACGAAACAAGCACCAGAAAAAACAATTAAATAATCGTTTCGTTATGAAAAATCAATTGCGTTGCACCAAGTACTCCGTATCTCTCATGCATCCTCCGCAAACAAAGACTAGTTCTTATTTTTTTAGATAAAGGGATATTAAAAAGTATCCCAGCCTCTATGTCAAAGAGATATATCCAGCTTTTATTACAAATTTTGAGAGAAACAAAAAGCAAATTACAAGCCATAAAACCTAACTGCCACCCGTTCCGCGCAAAAATGTCCATCGCCGTCACTTCCAAAGTGCGGCATGCATCTGCAATCAAGTCGCTGTCCTCATCCTTTTACAAAATCGCTCATGTCCTGGTGAGATATGTGGCCCTGAAAAATATCTAGAGAGAGCAATTTGTTTTTTATTATTATGAAAAACTACATCATTTCTCATTTCTGAAATAATCAGATTGACCAAAGAAGCCAAGACTAGTTCTTATATGTATAATGATCCTGATCTCATCTCTTTGAAGAAATAGTAGTAAATGACTGATATACATACATGCATACATACTTAACAATGATAGCCATGAACAGGAAATTCAATAATCAAGAATAAATAATCTTTGAGGTCTAATTAAGATGATTGATTGATCGAGCTGCATTCGTCCATGTGACCGGGATTGGCAGATTAGAGATGCATGGCATGCATTGTCCTGCTGTATGTCCCCGTCAAACTGCATGCTCGTCAGCATTATTATTAATTCGTCTTGAGGCACAAGACAATCAGTCAGTCCCATGGTATCTTCCTGTGGATGGTCCACTCCGAGGGGTTCACGGTGGCGTCGCCGCCGGAGGAGACGAGGTCGTAGGGCGAGTCCTCCGCGAACTCCGTCGGCAAAGCCTTCCAGTGCAGGCACGGCTCCCAGTCTGCCTCCTTGACCACCTTGAGGATCTCTTCCACCACGATGTTGCTCCCCTCTTCAGACAGATGCAGGCCATCGCTGCCAAATTAAACATGCATGCATCTTCAGATCCATCTTATTAACCACAAATATATATAATTAATCAAACGGACCACTCACGTAAAGCATGCCGTCATCCAGTCCTCCCTCTTCTGCATGGCATGCCACAGATCAACCACCTTCAGGTTCATCTCTTTGCACAGAGCTACGCAGGCGTCCGAGTAGAGGTGGCAGGTTTCGTTGGTCCGCACGATCTCGCTCAGTATAGTGCTGCTGGTTGATGTGCGAAGCATCTCCTCGTTCAGAGGTGGACAGCTCAGGAAGATAACACGGGTCTTCTCGGATAAGCTCTGAACACAAAATAAAGCAAAGCGCGTATATAGGGCATTCACTCAAGAACAAAAGAAGGCGGTTACGCAGCAGACAGTACACGTATTAATTCGCTTTTTACCTTCAGGTGATCCGCAATCTTTCTCATGTTGTCTATGTACTCATCTATCGGCACGTGAGGCCCCAGACCAGACGAGTGGGCAGCAATGGAGTCATTTCCACCAAAGTAAACTATGACCAAAGATGGCTGCACTGGTGAGTCCTATATATGGAGGGTACAAACCAAGCGAAAATTAGCCTGCTGATTCCGAACCTCATCACAGATTGTACTGCAATTACAATCATTATATCATACTGATGATCGAGAATATGTTCCCTAGCTGAGAACAAAAAATACTAGCTAACAACTATTCCTACATTTCAAGCAGCATCCGTTTTGGTACGAGAACAACAAATTGAAAGAGGCCAAAGTAATAATCAGCAATTTAACATATATTGTTCAGGTTCACAACCTCTAAGGAAAAGAATAGAATTCTTTTTAACATATATAGTTCTTAGGCATGCTTTCTTTCTCTGAACATATTTTTTTTCTGGAGGTATGGCACTGCTTAAGTCCAAACGATACAAGAGTCACAGGGGAGAAACAGAAACGATATAAGCAGGGGCCATGGAGATTCCCGAAAACAGCCATACCTTAGGGAACACTTTGTCCATGACTTGAAGAGCCCGCCTTGTGTTCCAGCCGATATATCCTCTAAGCAAGATATCAGCCTGAATGATTGGCAGATAGACACGAGTGTTAGTGAAGTAAAAATGTTACCAGGTAGTTTCATAAACGAACAAATAAATTGACCCAAAAGCTTAATCTGACCTATGTTCCTCCAGTCTCATGTCACAGAAAACACACCGGAATGATACCATATATTAAAGTTCCATGAACCAACAAGTTAACCAAGAGCTTAAGCTACTGAAAAAAAAAAATTGTGCAGTATACTCATATATTTTTTGTTCATTGTTTGCTTCCAGTTTACACCGTTTTCTTCTGCTTCTTTTTACGAAGTGGTCTAGGCTGTTCTATAAAAATAATTGAGGACCGCAGAGTTTATCAGTTGCCCACCCGAGTAGCATGAGTTTGCAGCTTATTTGTTGCCTATAAAAACCAAGATACATTTGTAATTATATCGTGACAGAGTATTTATCCAAAATTTGCAGCACACAAACAAGAATATGCTAGCCAGGACCCATTCGAGTTTCATTTACATGCACAAACTAGTTGGTTAAAGATTTACATAAATTTTCCTTGTCTGGATATTTTGATTAAATTTCCATTGTATGCTTCCAAATATGTTTCAATAATGTTTTGTCCTTGACTTTGATGCCAAGTGTTACGATTTGTGGATACTCCAAACTTTGTTTTGCAACTTTTGCTGATGATTCCATCTCAATCATTCCTAGTCTTAAAACATCACATCCCACATTAAAAACAGACCAATCAACACTATTATGAATTGTTCTGAAAGTAGACATAAATAGGGATAAAAAAATAACTTTCTGAACGTCACAGGTATTTAATTGCCAGGTTCTAATATGGCAGGTCCCATATTAAAATCGGAATGGACAGTATAGTGTAAACGTAGTGGGATAAATCTCGATATGTCACAGCACATTCATACATGGTGTCAATATTCTGACTTAGTTGTAGGCCACTGGAGCAAGCCAACAGACAGAAAGGGATCTATTGCAGCAAACTCTGTTTTAAATATGTGTGTTTGCCCCCAAAGATAACATAGCCTTGCCATGTTTATTCAATTTCTTTAAATCTAGATCAAAGTCCTTTGACCACTATCCATAAAATCCGTAAAGAAAATCATAGCAAGCTTCCTCTCAAAGAAAAAAAATGAACAGAAGAAACAAACCAAGCTATTGCAACTGCAAGATAGGAGGTTATCATGAAAACATCAGAAAGGTAAAGGGGGGAAACAAACTCTCCTTTTCGTCACATGCTCATGCGAACCATAAATATCCTTTCAAACTATATATGTTAATTATAATTTGAGGCCATATTCAATAGACAGCCAGAATAATCCCACATTTGGTCCACATAAACGCTAACCCCCTTCCTCTTATTAAGGGCACAATATAATTTAAAGTCTAAATAATGTTCATTGCCAACCCTATCCCGTGAACTTCCCAGTTGTGGAAACCCACACCTTAAGGAGCTGAGCAACTATGATCTTGTCATTAGTACAACCTCTGGATAATTTCTCAGAAATATTGTTGATTCCAGGGCAAAAAAAGAAAAGCAATAACGATTTTGTGTCATTGATCATCAAAAGCAATAGGACAGAGGAACTCTGTTATTGAGCGTTTATTTCTCCGTGGCCTTTTTCTCAGTGTCACCTAAAAGATTTTGCATAAGCCATTCTGGTGGCCAAGTCTACCCCATAAGGCACCGAACAAATTCCGCTATGTCCACCCCATCTATTTGCACCCCGCTGAAATCCCGAAACCCATCTCTACCCAAGAAATTGTACCCAAAAAAAAAAACGATTCCATCAAAATCGACGGCTCAGAACGCTACCTACCGAGCTTCAACGTGATCCAACGATTCAGCTTATAAGGATCCGCCAGCTTCAACGCGTACCGCTTCGCTCCCCGACGCCCCCGCAGCCCGCGACCAGCGTTCGAATCACACTCCGCATCTCTCCCCTTTCCTCTCCTCGAGTAAAAAAAAACACCCCGCGGCTGCCGCCTCCTCTCCCCACTTCCCCCTCGCGCCCTCCGCATCCCTCTGCCGCCGCCGCCGCCGCCGCCGCCGCCACCTACTGCTCCGCGGCATGGCCGACGAGGTCCGTCGGGACCGGCCGGGGATCGCGACGCCGGGCAGGCTCCTGTCGCCGGGTGGGCAGCGAGGGGCCCTGGTCGAGGCGACGCCAGATCCGACGGGGGACGAACAGGTGCCACCCATCCCCCGCAGGCAAAGAAGGGGCCGGGTCCTCAGTCACCAGCGCGGCCAGCACCGGAGGGGAGGCCGCCGCAGATCCGTTGCCGGCCGGAGGCCGCATCGCGGAAGGAGGGGGACGGTGACACAAGCGCCGGGGAGCCGCGAAGGAGGGGCGGAATGAGGCGCTGGCCCCGCCGTAGGGCTCCCCGTCGCCGTTCTCCTCCGGGGGAGGGGGCAGGTCGACCTCTACCCCGACATCCGAGGGCCGAGAGGTCGCCGAGAGGTCGCCGTCAGGTCACTCTCCGCCCATGTCCTCGCTCCTTGCCCCGCCGCTGCACCCCATTCGAGCACTCAGCCATCCGCTCCCACCACACCAACCCCTCCTCCATAGATGCTCCTACAGCCAACGAGCTTCTGAATTCCAGTTGGTGCTAGCAGCAACCCAGGAACTTGGGCAATCCAAGACGAGCATCGCCATGAGGTCGACCTGCCCTACTTCCTCTCTCTAATCCCCTTTTGTCCCTCTCAGATTCTATTTTAATTTGTGTTCAAAACTGCTGCTAGGTCATGTCGTGTACTGCTGCTGCATCATCGAGCCGGTCGCCGTGCTGCAACATAGGAGCCGCTTCGTCCATGGTGACTTCCGTAATCAGGTAAAATCACAAATTATCCACTAATACCATGGCTCCTAGGTTTAATTTTGGTGGGCAATCACGTGTATTGCATAGGCCTGTAGGGTTGTGATCTGTTGTTCAGAGAACACACAGGAATAGCTTGTGTGAAAGATGTTCCTATGACAAGTCTGAAAGAATTTAGTTAGTAGCTATGGTTTGGTGTGACTGCAGACTGAGCCAAAGTACTCTGATTTCAGGTCTCTATTGCTCTGTACGATCATGCAATTGTGTACTAAATAGTGTATATACCGAGCAACATGTATGCACATCAAAGTAGGACAAAGCAGCAGGTTATAGCTAATTGACCTGGGAATGAACCGACGCCCTAAAGCACTCTGTTGCTCTGCAGGAAAACTACTACCACTACTGTCAGCTACAATTACTCAAGAGTCTAATTATTGATACTGAAAATGGAAATTATATGACAAGAAAAATGCAAAACCTAGAGTTGTTTTCTAACCTAATAGATGCATGCTCTGAACTAATTCTTCTTGCCCCTCTGCTACTCCTTATCAGTTTATTTTTTTCAGGCTATGAACAAGAGCTATCTGATGTGCTGCTGATTTGAAAGAAGCCTAAGGTTGAGGGTACACTTTTGAGTGGATCAGGTTTTGGACAAGAAAAAGCTTCAGGTGAAGTTTTTTCCTGGTTTCTGCTTGATCGAGATAGAAGATGCTAGCAGTAAGCAGTGTGCTACTGGATAAAAACAGAGCCAAGCAAAAAGCCGGGTTGCTTCTTGCTGCATGCGTTGCTTCAGAGAGAAGATAGCAGAAATGAGCTTCTCCATCAGAACAGGAGCTGCGAAGGAAATTTGCTTCCTGCTATACAAGGTAGCTAGGTCCTGGTTTTTTTTTTTTTTGGATTTTTTACAGCTACAACATGGAGAGTTCCTAGGTTGCCAACAATGCCTATGTATTGCCACGACACTGAATTTTGGCTATTTTGTTATTCTGAATAAAAATAGCTTTGGAATATAAAATTTTATATTATTTATTATCAATAAGAATCATTTCAATGAATAAAACAGAGAAGTGAGGAAGAAATAAACTGTAAGCTCAATTTAGTTTCCTTTTTCCACCCACAGTTTGGATTTACATTTTTACTTATATGCACTTGAAATCTCATATTGAAATTTTTCTTTCCTTGTCAAGGCTGGCAATAACTACAATGCAAAGAAGTTGGACATTGGCTAAAAAGAGTTTGCTTTACTTGCAAAACTGGTTAGTATTACTATAGAGCTTTTGCCTTCTATGTTCCTGTTCTTGAGTAAGCTGGACTGAATGGAAAAATTGGAAGGCTTTGGATGATATATTAGTAAAAATATTTCTTCTCTCGAAAAATATCATAATCCATGCTTACCGTGCAAAGTCTATCCTGCAGATATGTGCTCAAGAAGATATGACTTGCGCGACCAACGGACCGAACTCGCAGGTCTGCCCATCAGGAGGTTAGATTCTTCTACTTAATCCATGCTTGATGATTTGGTTCATAGGCAGGATTTCAAGAAATGGGATGCCTTTTTTTCACCACTTCACTTTTGATGTCATTCTTCTGATATGAGTTGCTGGATAATTTACTTTGTCCATGCCTTCATCATGATGATGTTATTTTTATTTTGGCAAGCCATGAACTGATCTGATATGAGTTGTGTGAAAATGTTCTTGCAGATGCAGCTTATTGCGACAGTCAGGATTCCATCCATCGTGGAGTACAAAGATTCGTGGGTGAAAAAAGGTAGCCAGAGGGTCAAAACAAAGTTATTAAATGGTAAAATATTGCACGGTTTGGTGAAAATCTTTTGTTGTTATGCACCTCATTCATTTTTTTTAGTTCTATTCAGTTACAGGCCTTTCTCATGCCTTGCCTCCATGGATTATAACTGGCAATAGTCTATGTTTTTTTTAGTTCCATAATGTCTGCAATTCTTTGGATGATGATAGTATTATCACAGAGATGCATCTGAAATGACTTTCTTTATTATCTAACAACTAACATTGACTTGGCTTCTGATTTCTAAATCCTGTAATGACACTGGGAGTACTACCTTCAATTTTGTACTTCACTGTTTCATGGAGAAGCCTATCAATACAAATTCTGCAAAATTTTATTGTTCATCATGTTCCTCTAATTTTTGCAAACATAGAGGAGCTGTGCCAACCTCACATTCTTCTCCATGGAGGACAAGTTACTGTCCCATACAGATTTCCACAATTGGTCGCGTTGTCTTTTTGAAGGAAGCAATTTTGACATTGGCAATGCTGGATTTGAAAGCAGCAATACACAAATATGATGTGGCCACGTGAAAGGTGATAAATGCTTCCAATTCTTTATGGTTTTAACAACAGTCTTTCATACTTATATTTTGGATTCAGATACTGTATATGACAACAAAATTCATTTTGTGCAATTCTGAACAATGGCCATTTAATTTCTGTTTGCAGGTTCATGTGCATTGGAATACATGCATTCCATGAGTGTGATTCATGCAGTTGTTCAGGTCAATGTCCTGCTAGCTCTCATGATATTTGAAGTTTTGGGACAATCTATGCTTTTTGGGGACTTCAATGCACCTGACCGATTTCAACCTATCGAAAGTTGATCCTGTCCTGTGTGTGGGGAGGCTCAAGATGGTGGCCATCAGCTGACGAGCTGATGAACGCAAACCTATGCGCTTTGAGGTCGATGTTATGTAGTCGTTCTTATTTTCCCGACTACAAGTTGTTTCTTTGTTCTTGATTACAATTTGTGTTGGAGAAGTAAACTAGATATCACTGACAGCATTTTAAAACCATTAGCATGGCTATGCCGTCAATATATTTGATGCTTCAATATCAATCAAATTATATAGTTTTTTTCTTATTTGATTTAACAACCATCAATATATGTGTCCTTTTCTTAATGGATCTTAAATATACCCTACTTGATCCTTCAATATCACTCAAATTATATAGTTTGGTGTTATTTGAACTATGAATCATGCGTTGTTTGGTCGTCTGAAATTAACCCGTGGCGTTAGCGCGGGCACCTTACTAGTTATATTAAAGACGCCTTTATTTACTCCTCGAAGAATCAATTGTTTGATCCTTAAAATAAGCCCCAGAGTAGCATGGCGCAGGCAATGTACTATGCAAACAACAAATATGGATCGGAGATTGGTGATGTGATGAATGGAACGGCAAACATGCTGAACAGTCTGCAGCTGTTTGTGTTCTTTCTCTGTGGTCTTTTTCTTTGATGGCTGCTAGCTGTTTTTGATCCAACATTTCCTGCCAGCTTGATTTCCTTTTACACGCATGTTGTTTGATTCAGTCTGAACAAACATGCTGAATGGCTTGGTAGGAGTATTGGGATGTGGCGTGACGACTTGCATTCGTACTCACGACAGACTTGCATTCTGTTCTGTTGTGTACTGGCCTACTGGGGTCTGGGGCATGCGATGCGCTGTCTACAGTGCCTAAAAGAATGCAACTCCCGACCCGAGGAGTAAAAAACTTTCAAATTTGACCAAATTTATACAAAATTTACATGATTAGTATGCTGAGTACTTAGTTTGTATTCTTTTTTGACGGAGGGAGCAGATACCCAAGAACAAGACTATACTTTCTTGCAGAGGAGAGAGAGGAACTAGTCGTTCATTCATCTCGCTGTTACTACTCCTGAATAGAAATCCCAAACCATGCGTACCTTGCGGGCGTAGATGTCGGCGAGCGTGGCGCCCCATCCGCCGTTGCTGAAGCTGTACTGCACGATGGAGGAGCCGAATAGCACGAACACCGGCCGGCCTCCGAGCATCCTCCGATCCGAGACGCCTCCTTGGTTCGGTTTGATTCCTTGGTCTTCCTCCACCTCCGCTCCTCCTCAGGCGGCGGCTCTCGATCTGCCCTGCTTTCCCTCCGCTGCTATGCCTATGCTACCTGAATCTGATGATTCAAGTGAAGAAGAAGAAGAAGATAGAGTAGCTGGAGAAGTGCAGTGAAGTGAACAGCTGCTGCTACTCCATTCGCTTACTTTATTGCAGCCGGGCAGGGGCGTCGGCTAGTGAATGGATGTGCACAGGCAGGCAGGAGGCAGCCGTGGGCCGTGGCTAGGATGGATCTAAACATCTGAATTCTTAGAACAAATTTGATATTTTAAAATAGATATGTTTAAAATTTTATGCTAATTTTTTTTATATTATCAAGCATATTATTACACATAAGAATAAAATTTTGTATAAATTTTTTTATGTATTATTTGCTCCCTACAATTAAAAAGGTGAAAAAAAATTCGTATCCGTATCCGATCCGTATTCGAATTTTTATATCTATTATTTGAGAATATATATGATAAATTTGAGGTTTAGTTTTTATGAATCTTTACAAGATCAATATTAAATACAAGACTATGAATTTACATAGTAAATTCTATATCTTATTTGTCCATAATCGAAAAAAAATGACCAAAAATTTGAGATTCGAATAGACATCCGAATCCATCCTTAGCCGTGGCCCGTGGAGGAGGCGAGCTCCCTACAGACGCATGGGGGCCGCCGCCGCTGGCTCGGCTCGCCGCTCGTACAGCAGCAGAGCAGCCACCCACACCCACTAGCTCTAGGCCAGCAGCGGCTGGTTGTCTGCTCCCACACCCACCAGAGCAGAGAGAGAACAAGAAAAACGTACGCAGGCAGTAGTACAAAACGTCAAAGCCTTTGCCGGTGGCCCCGCTTCCGACTCCAATTTACTTATTCAAAATATTTACTTAAAATAGTGCTTCTTCAGTTTCAATTCGTACATCTATATTCGTTTGAGAAACAGGACATTCACGTGCATGCACGGAGTAATAATACTGCATCACTGCCCCGTCCGTGCGTTCATTTGGACTTTTGTTTTAAAAATCAAACATTTTCAGTTTTCACTTTATTCTGCTGCAACCAGCAGCAGTGATTTTTTTCTCATAATAATCAATACCAATAATCAATACCAGCCACAGCGAGCTGAACAGAATGTTTGACTACAAATAACAAAATAATCATAGAAGCTTGTAATATCAAAATTATGCTAGTAGATTTATCGTGAAATCAACTATATCTATCTTTTTCTATTTAAAATAATTTACTTTGAAGGATATTGTTGGTTAATTAAACTTAAAAAAAGATAACTTTAAAAGCTAAACATAGCTATATTATAGAACGTAGGGAATATAAATTAGCGGATTCATAGGTCATCACAACATTGCCACATTTGATTAGAGGAGGTAAGGAATTCAATAATTCCTTACCATTGTATGAGAGTTGTTGATATCATAAGGGGTAATATTTTAATTTTTTTTACTATACAAATTAAGAGATTGCGCAACCACTATGTGTCAAACTTCAAATACAAACTTATAATAGGAGTTGCAAATTATATCGTCGCACAAAATTGTTGAGACGTCTAATAGTTAACACCATCGTACTTGCCTTGATTAGTTGGAGAACATGTGCAATATGCCTAGGGATGCCCTTGGCCATCTATTATTATAAACTTCAACTATATGTGCTACTCCAAATAAATCTGCCAATGCAACCACTCCGTCGTCAGCCCATCACTCATCAGTGCCTGTGGTTCGTCGCCATGCATTCAATTCCAAGCATACTAGTGGTTGCAGCTGCTTCGCCATTACCTACTCTGCTACCGTACCTCTGCCACGCATATGCATCCTGACCATGTATCAATTTAATTCGCCAATTCATTGCACCGATTCCATTGCAATGGGGCAGTTTGTTTTCCAGGATTTTTTTTAGCCCCGTCACATTAATTTTTTTTGACTATTTAGCAGTATCAAATAAAATTTATTTATAAATTTTTTTGACAGATGGGTGTTAATTCGTGAGACAAATCTAATGAGACTAATTAATCTATGATTTACTATAGTGGTGCTACAGTGACCATCGGCTAATTATAGATTAATATACCTCATTAGATTCGTCTCGCAATTTAGCCCTAGGATTCTATAATTAGTTTTGCAATTAGATTTCATTTAATATTTTTAAATGCTAAAATTCTCTTTAACATGACATGGTCTAAATTGTAGCTCCTAAATTCAAACAAACCATCTCTGTCTCGTATACTACGCAAAACTTCTTCCCATTGTCCATTATTCTCTCTAGGACCGATTTATTCCTTTACATTGGAGCAACTGTACTGATTCCTTCTTAATCCACATCTTGTGTGGGCTTCTATGGGTCTGTTTGGATGCGCTAAGAATCCAGCAATGCTCTAGCAATGCAGGTTCTTCTTGTTTGGATGCCTGGCCAAACCATTAATCTGGGAATGAGAGCGGCGGTCGTTTCCATCAAGCCAGGCTACGGCGGGGGTGTCTATTCATCGCTTTATGCGATTTGCCGTCGATACGTCGCAGAGGCTCCCGGCGCCGCGCCCCCGCCTTCCCCCGCCTCCCACGGCTCCGGCGCCGCCGCCGGCGCCTCCGCCGCTGCCCTCCGCCGCCGCCGACACTAATCAGCTCGGACCCGCGCTCCCCCGCCCGGTGCCTGGCCCACCGCATGTCTCCCCGCCGCCCCCGGCCGGCGGCGTCCCCGCCGCCGACCGCCGCCGCCCACAACCCGCCTCCACCGCCGGGCTTCCCTACCCCCCTCCTCTTTCTAAGGCCGCCGGAGGCCACAGGACCCGGCAACCCGGAACCCCGAAGGGCCCGAACCCTGGCCGGAGCTCGCCGGGGAAGATGAACAGAGAGCTCCCCTCTTCTGCGACAGCTCCGCTGCTACCCGCGCGCGCGATGAATAGCTTTCCCCGGCTACGGCTAGCTATCCGTGCTCGATTTTTCCGCATCCCCTCAGCATGGGCCGCACGGAGCTGCAAAAAGTTGCCGGCCGAGGTCCCCAGTGCGCGCATGAACCAAACAGACGGTCCATTGAACAGGCCCACGGCCTCTTCTGGCAGTAAGTAATGTTTTCATCTTTAAAGTCCAAGAGCAGCCCATTGAATAGGCCCACGGCCCATGATTTCTTCTCCGCGCCAGCAGCAAAAAAAGCAGCAGCTAGTAGCAACTTAGCAAGCGCGGGGAGCAGAAGGCCAGCTGAGTGCGAGGCTTGGTGGCCAGTAGATCACACGACTGGAGAAAGACCGGCCCTCTTTTCTTTCTTTTTTTTTTCTCACTGTTCTTTCCTTTGAACGACCTTCTCCTATTCTCCTGATATCGCCTCATGGAGTTGGGGCCCAAGACGTCAACAGTATTTTACCCTGTCTTGCAAAAAATGAAGCTTCGTTTGCAGTACACCCGTCTCAAAACTGAACATGCGTAGCCCATCCATGACTCGGGCTCCCCTGTTGTCTCTTCCTGGGAGGCGACTCGGGCAGCACCTCACCGTCCTCCACCGCCGCCACCCACTACCTACCCTCCTCTCCACCTCGCCGTTGCCGGAGCAGGGCACCGGAAGTCCGTGTCCCTGCTAGGATGGCGGCGATGGGCCTTTTCGTGGTCTGCGGGGCGTCGGGTGAAGGACGCGGCCTGGGAGGTCGTGGTGGCGCTGGCCATGGCCATTGTGGCAGTGGCGATCCGGGCTGCTAGATCCGTCCCCCGTGGGCGTGGATCTTCGCGGGTGTGGCGGTGGTGCGGTCCTTTGACAGGTGCGGCGGGATGCGGCTCCGGCGGCGGCCGCCTGTGGCCATCTGATGCAGTAGCCACGCGGTGTTGGTGGCGCCCCTGGGTCGGGGCCTGTGCAGCGAGCCAGCCCTCGCCTGGCAGCATGTGTGGCCAGGGGCTTCGCCTCGGTGAGCAGCCAAGCGGCGCTAGAGGTGCATGTGTGGCTGGGCGCGCATGGTGGAGATGTCCTGACGTGCGACGGTGTGGCAAGGCACCTCGGTGGGTCTGCCCCAGCGGCGGCGGAGATTCCACGTCATCGGCAGCTGGTGAGAGCAATTAGGCTTGGTGAGGCGGCGCGGTGTGCGATAGCGCGACTGAGGACAAGAAGACTTCCGTGGTTTGCTGGGTTGTAGGCGTGCAGCTAGGAATGAGATTCTCCGGGCAAAAGTCTCGTCGGTTTCTTGCTGGTGGCGATGACGATGGTGCCAGAGGGTGTCGTTCTCCCGGTTAGGGGCGCCATCCTAGAGCCCATTCCTTCTGCGCGGATTCCTCTGGGTGAAAACCATGTCCACTTGTTGGACAAGCGACGATGACGCCACTGGCGTCGTTACCTTTTTGGAGGCATCATTGCTGGAGATCCATCTCGTGGGGACAATGGAAGGCTTGCTGGTGGCATTAGCCTACTACAATGAAGTTCATCTAATAACAATAGTTGGATCATTGCTTATTTCATTCAGTTCCATTAGTTATGTATAATACAAGTTTATCTATGCATTGTTGCATGTTCACCAAAGGTAATTCATGATCCAGAATATGTTGTAGTTAGTAATTGATTTGTTGTTACTACAAATTTAGATGACTATCACTTTTTAGATTGTGATACATTTCCTGAATATGTTGTAGTTAGTTTAATTAATTTGTTGTTACTACAAAGTATTATAATTCCTTCTCAGGATATCTCACATTTATTGCAGATTTCTTTTCTCTATATGCTGCGTTGGTTGCTGATCGGAGGCATAAAGTTTCCACTTCGAGATATAGTTTGTCACAGATACCTTTTTTCCGTGCTTCGGATCAAATTACTGATGTATGAATATATACAAGAAAATGATCATTTGCAGTATTTTTTTTTGTTAGATATGGCCATCTGTTAAGTTTGACGAGGCTGGCTGTTGTACATGAATGAAAGAACTGTCACACATTCATTTTCAATAGTACAAACTAGTGAGATGGTCCGCGCAAATAGCGCGGGTAGCTAGATTGTCTAAGTTGACATCAAACCATTCTATAGCGCTCACACCCTGCACGAAAACCGATCACGCTAATTGCCAACTGTTGCTGAGTGCCTAGCTCTGGATGCCATCTCAATGTTGTGCTTTCCACTATACATTCACTATGCCAAATGAATAGCGCTGCTGTCCATCTTATCACCATGGTCATAGATTTGTCTATAACAATTAAAGTGAGAATATATGTTGAACTTGTTTGGAAATCTATAGTAGTTTATACATTAATCTCTTACTAATGTAGCAGCTGTACGCCTTCAGCGGCTCTATATAGAATGGCAGAGTTTACACAAAAGAAATCGGAAGCGGATAGAAAATCAATTTGCTACTGTTTAGTGTTGAACAAAACACACATTATGCAGGCTGGATATATAGGTTTGTTAAAATTATTAATTATCAATTGGTAGGCCAACGACTCTATAAAGCAGTCTGCAAGCCATGTCAGCCCCTCTCCCTCTCCTCTGTCTGTGAAATGTGATAATCTTTAGGTGCTCAAATTGTCATATATAACTCCAAAAATTGTAGAGAGCTATCTATTGCACACTTAAAATCGTACAAATGAGCCATCTGTCGCTATTGTCAGCACCTAAGTATCTACTGGAATAATTGACTTGTCCCCTAGTGGTATATCTTGTTAAAGTCAAATTCTCCATTTTATTAATTTTATTTTTAATTCCAAATATTTATTTATTAGTGGTTTTTTATATTGACTCTTTAGGCTAGTCTACACCATTATTTATTTTTTAAATTAAAACACGTAAAGTTTCCACCTAATTTTTTTGTTAGGTCTGTCCTGTGTTACTGACAGGTGGGTCTTAGTCCATTCCGTATGCAAGTCGGACCAGCCTTCCCTCCGCGGCTCGATCACGTAGATCCCCGCAAATTAATATACTATACGTATCCGATACTTATACCAGATTTGCCTGTTGCAACGCACGAGCATATTTGACTAGTAATTTCTAATAGTGTATATTCTTCTCTTTTTGATGTGCTGACTTATTGAAGCTCTTCATAAAGCGAGAAAACTCTCCAAATACTTGGGATTCAATTGACAAATCCCTGTCCAAGTTGTTAGAGCTATCCGGCCAGAATAAAATGGAAAAATCCTTACTGCTAGCTAGAAAAGTTAGTGCAAGACAAAATTAATTGTAGCAATTGCATTTATATTATATCGCGAGAATATATGTGTTTATGGTTGCAAGCGGCATGGGCTATGCCGCCAACCCACCGAATCATGTTGTGTGTTGCACGCCTGCAAAGTTCTGGACAGCCTGTAGAATCCTGCATACTCGTTCACATCACACATCTGTTCTCGGCTCCTGCATCGCACGTCTTTGCAATCCATGGCCGCGATCCAAGCTATGCCGTCTTGCTCGACCGCTCAACCACTCGACCACCGCTACCTTCCGTTTCTAAATCTGCTTTTGTGTCCATCCTCTCCATCACCGCCTTTTATTTTCTAATTGGGATGAATACTTCATTGCCGATGCCAATGCATGATTAGTGACGCTAGCTTATCCAGACCTTCATTATTATTCACGTGCATATGTACTCTTGCTGCATGCTGGTTGCCTTTTTGAAACCTGGCATGAAACGGAGCATGTCGCCTCTTTCTTCCTTTTTTTGAGTCCAAGTCTAATATCTCATCAAACAACGGCAAGCAAGAAGATCATTAGTATGAACAAAATCGATGAAGACATGGGCAACAAAATAAATTTCTACTGAATTAATGAAATATTGTCTTTGTTACTATCTTTTTCTTTTCAAAACTTATGGAGAAGTAACAAAATTTAATTATCTTGGATTTTGTTTCAAAAGATCTTGGAATTGATCTACACGCTATAGTTGATTGACGTGACCTTCTTTATTTTTTTTATCCTGGCATGTTACCTTTCTTGATTCCTAGTACAGCTAGACCTATTATGCTGCTAAAACAATGGACTCCGACTCTAATAGGAAATACAAACTTTTTATTCAATATGAATTTTATGTTATATGGTTTTGTTATATGATATAAACTAGGTGTACAGCCCGCGCATTTGCGCGGCTAGTATTAAAAATTCAAAAATTTACATATCGTTGTATCCTTACTTAAACGTTATATTTTTTTAACTATACATCATCCTGTTCATTATCGTAAACTATGTCTTATTGTTGATTAAAACAATTCAACTATGATCTACCTATAATAACAATTTGATTTGTTGAGTTTTAATAATATTATGCAGATGATTATTCTTATTTTCTTTTTATTTTGATTGATTGTTGTTAGCTTTAGTTTTTATTAATAGTATATATTTGTAACTGATACATAGCTAAATGATATTTTATATTTAATTTTTCATAATGGCATTGGTGATTTTTAATTAGCCATAGGGGTATTTTAGGCTAATTTTTATGGTAATGTCAGTAGTGGGTAATTTTTTTATATATTTTTCTCCGATTAACGTGAGAATTTTTAGGCCTTGAGAGCGAACGTAGAGGCTCCGTTTTTTTAATATATTTGTAACTGATACATAGCTAAATGATATTTATATTTAATTTTTCATAATGGCATTGGTGGGTGATTTTTAATTAGCCACAGGGGTATTTTAGGCTAATTTTTATCATAATGGCAGTATTGGGTAATTTTTATTTTTCTATTTTTCTCCGATTAATGTGGGAATTTTTAGGCCTTGAGAGCGATTAATAAGATAATAGATTTTTCAGAATAATATAGACGGTTAGATCTTCATAAAATCCAACAGTACAAATTCTTACCTTTTTTAGATTAATGTAAGAATTTCTAGACCCTCTCGACGAACGTGATGGCTTCTTTTAACACTATTGTATTAAGATAATAGATAGATTAAAGTTGTCCATTGATCATGGCAGTCTACTTGCAACTTACTGCTATCCTACTGTGCAGCTTATAGTAGTGCTCCTGCTGTTTACTTCAAAAAAAAGAAATAGATAAATACGCGCCAGCTATCTTAGTTATTAGAAACAGGGATGAAAAACTGGAGTGGGCTGGGGGGGCTCAAGGCCTCAACTACACACTCAATGCAAGCAACAAGCTGCTGTCTTGTACTCGTGTCCGTGGACCATGGATGGATCCTTCTTGGATCTGGTAAGTGGCGCGTGCGCCTCGGTCCAAACATCTTTTCTTTTCCCCTTTTTCTTTTCAGTTTTTGCCTTTAGTCAATTTCGTTCTCATCCCAGGAAGCACGTTGGATCTGAAGAATTTCTCGAAGAATGCACTAATGCAGAAGCTTGCCTGCCGGCAAAGGCGTAGATGGATTTGGTTTTAGGGTAAAGTAGATTAGATACTTGACTAGTTGTGATGTGCCTGCATGTCAAGTTTATTAGAGTATGTATGCATGCATGCATACGGTGGATGCAATCTTTGATGGGCAGTGTGTCTGATTTTGTGACGAATACAACAACACTTGTAGCCAAATGGGACAGTAGAATTCAAAACAGATGTTAGAATTCAAAACAGTAGAAAGAAAAGGGATCGACGCGAATCGATGCATGCATTGGTGCCGGACCGGAAGAAAACAATCGGAAAGCTATGAAAACCCTTGGAAATGGTGAAAGCAAAGGCGATCGGCAAATAAAGCAGCTAGCCGCTAGAGTCATCAGTGAGAATTGGTACTGTGGTTGGGCCTCGCTCGCTCCACGCAGATGCATGCAGAAATGGCAGATGATGCAGACGCAGCGCTGCGATCTATTCTTTCTATACGCACGCATTGTATTTTTATATATATACTGTCATGGACAATACGACCTATATGGCTATATATTCTTATATATTCTTATATTTTCTTCTCCTTTTCCCCCTTTTTAGAGATTCGCCCCATTCTATTTACTCTGTTCATTCGGCTGGATATGACTGGTTGCTGGTGCTGATTTGCTGAGAGAAAAATACTGCTGGCTAGCTGATGATTGGTGTTAATTTAGTGTGAGAGAAAAATACTGCTGCTGGTTGCCAACAAAACAAAGTGTGATTTTGACTGGGTCGATCTCGATCTCTTCTTGATTAAACTATGAGCCAGTACAGTGATTGTAACGTTATATTTTATCCATCTATTTAATAAAGCACTCTCTTTACCTAAAAAAACTATGAATACATAGGTCTGGTATATCGACTGAGATTGTTGTGCATGACTGCAGGCAGCTGAGCTATATCATGCATGCATACAGGATTTAGTGGTACTAGCTAGCTGCTAGCCTAGCTATGGTAGCACCACAAGAATGTTGATGATGATGACAATGTTGAACAGCGACAAGCAACGGCAAGTGTGGGTCGACAACAACATTACATTGGCTAAACCCTATGCATTTGCACGCTACTAGATAGATATATGTAGTCAAATTAATAAAGCAAGCAAGCATGCCTGCCTGAGGCTTGTCCCTGCCTTAGCTTGCATTGGAATGATAATAATGATATATAATTATCATCGCGGTTCATGATGCACATCCTGTAGTGTTGTTGCATTGGGAGTATTATCATCACCATCATTATTATACAGCATGCATGCATGGTTGGCTTAGCCCCCCCCCCCCCCCCTGCCTCCCCCCCCCCCCCCCTTGCCTTGCTAGCTGGCCATCAGGTCCACTCCATCAAGACACCTAAGAGCATGGCTAATAATTTAGTCTCACTTTATACTACTACCACATCAATTAGAGCATCCGCAATGGTAATATATAGTACTAACTACATAGTCTGCTAATATGGAGGTGAGAGATAAAAGAAAAGACTATTTTATACTATTGGACCCACACACTCCTCTCACATATTCTTGGATTACGTGAAATATATCAGCTATTTGCTCGTCGCTAGTGACTATTCTCTTTTCTATTTTTTTGTTGCCACATCAGATCTAGCTAGTAAATAAATAGCTAACTATTGCGAACGCCCTTACAGTCCATCCAACATACAACTCGTGTAATAGTCCATTGTTGATATAGATTTCATTGTTAATACAAGATCCATTTTATTTTTCATAAGGTATATCTTGAAATATGTGTCTGAGCTGGGTAAGCTTGCAACTCGCTTCTCCTGTTCGCCTCAGCATAAATATAATGTGACAATCCCTACAGCCTGCAAGCGTCATCTTATTATAATAACTTGCTCTATAAGAAGTGCATGGGCTCGTCTTGAAGACAAACTAATCACCGGGGGGGGGGGGGGGGGGGGGGCGGGTTGATAAGAAATATAATAAAGGTAATATAAAGAAGGTAAAGGAAAAAGGCAGAGAAGACAAGATCAGAAGCAACGGAAAACCGGCTGTGTAGACAAGTGTTGTTAGCTGCTAAGCTAGCAGGTAGGGAGCTCCAGCTGGGTATATATGTACATGTGGCAGATAATAATAAATTGCTATTGCTGGAAGGAGCATTCCTGAACAGTGCAGCACATTGTTTTTGGCCCTGTTTAGTACCATTTTTTTTACATTACCCGTTACATAAAATCTTTGGATACATGCATAGAGCATTGAAAAAAATAACTAATTATACAGTCTAACTGATTACTACGAGATGAATCTTTTAAACATAATTAATTTATAATTAAATATTATTTGTCAACTAAAAACGAAATGTGCACCAAAATTCAAATTTTTTTTACCAACTAAACACACCCAAGCTGGTGGTAGAGATGGGACATGCATCTGAATGAGGATGCATGGATCGAGTAGCAAAGCAAAAGCGAAAGCGTAAAGAAGGAAGCAGGGGGAAAAGGAAAAGAGGACAGCGGCAGCAGCTGCGAGAGCCTCTCTGTACGTGTGCGCGTGTGTGTCTGTCTAGCTGTTTAGTAACCCCTGCTGCTAGCTCAGTCAGGCAGTGTCGACTGTGTCCTTCTCTCTGTTGGCTTCTCTTCACTCTCCTTTTTTGCCTGCCCAGCATAGCAGCCGAGCTTCAGGAGTGCTCACTCAAAATTGGGGATCATCGAAGAAGCCAAAGCAGCAGCTAGGCCTCTATTCTTCTTCTTCTTCTTCTTCCCCTGCAGCTCAGCTGGGGGCCTTCCATAGGAGACACACACAAGAGAGAGAGAGACAAGACAGCAAGTACCAGTAGATTCCTTAAGAAGAAGAAGAAGAACAACAGGAAAAAGAAGACAGCTAGCTATAGCTTGCTTGTCCTCCGATCATGAACTGGAGCGTTGATTATTGAGCCAAGAGTTAATTAGTACGCACGCATGGATATGACGATGGATCCTTCCGTGTGCCGCCTCCACCCCGGCGTCGCCGTCACCGGCTTCTGCCCCGCCTGCCTCCGCGACCGCCTCGCCGGCCTCCAACCGCCCTCCTCCGCCGACCTCCGCCGTTGCAAGTCCTTCTCCTACGCGCGCTCTGCCGCCGCCATGGAGCCGCAGCGCCGCTCCTGCGACCTCTTCCGCCACCAGCAGCCCATCCCCACTGTGGCGGCGGTGCCGGAGGAGCTGGATTATTATCAGTATCAGGACGAGGCGGCCGCGCGGCCCCACGAACAAGACGCCGCCTCCTCCTCCTCGAGAAAGTCCTTCGTGGGGGGCCTCCTGGGCAGGAAGCTGCAGCAATGGCGCCGCAAGAGCAAGAAGGAGCCGGAGATGCCCGGCGGGCAGCGCCACCGCCCCTCCTGCGACGCAGACCCCCGGTCGGGGCCGGTGCCGGTGCCGGTGCCAGCGCTGATGGCTCGCCTGCCCGCCACGTTGCTGTCCCTGTCCGTGGAAGAGGACGACGACACGGCGCCCCCGCCGGTCCCGCGCTCCGACGGGCAAATCCCCGTGGAGGAAGACTACTACTACTACGGCGACGGCGACGGCTACGGCAATGCAGGGGCGGCGGCGGCGCCCGGCGGCACCGCGCAGACGAGGGACTACTACCTGGACTCCTCCAGCTCCAGCAGGAGGCGGCGAAGCGTGGACCGCTCCGCCAACTCTGGGCGCAACTCATTCTCCGACGCCGTCGCCTACAACGGCGGCGAGCCGCCCACCAGCAGGGCGACGGCGGCGACGAATCCCAACGGCAATGCCAGGGTGTCGCCGGCCATCGCCGCAGAGCGGCTGTACCACCACCACCACTATCATCACGAGGCGCAGAGCGTGCTCGTCCACCACCAGTACTGCAGGGACGACGACTTCTCCGGGAGCTTCGGCTCGGCTCGGCATCCTCGTCAGAATCCGGCGAGCAAGCAGCCGCCTCCGCCTAACAAGAAGGGGATCAGAGGGTGGAGCATCTGGGGCCTCCTCGTACACAAGAAGAGCAGCAGAAAGCAGCAGCAGCGGCAGTCTGAGGGGCCATTCTTCTCATCAGAAGCAGCAGCAGGAGGAGGAGGAGGAGGAGAGTACCCGTGGCCCGAGCTCCGCGCCAGGGGGTACAACGGGCAGATGCTCCGGTGCAACAGCAGCATGAGCGCCAGAAGCTCCTTCAGCGGCGGTGCGGCGGCGATGATCGGCGGCAGCGGGAGGAGGAGCATCTCCGGTGTGGACATGCGTGATGCCGTCAGAGATGGCGAGAGGAGGACGAGGAGGGACGAGGTCCTGCTGGAGAGGACGAGGTCCTCTTCTTCTTCTTACTCAAGATCCGGGCATGGCCTTGATCCCAACATTCCCAGGCGTTCCTCTTCCAAACATGAGTTGAGTTCGGTGCACAGGAGGAGCACGCTTGGACTGATCTAGCCTCTCAACACTCTGCAGGGCTGCTGCTGCTTCCCATAGCCTAGCCACACACAGGGTGTGTTTAGATGCGTAACATCCCAAAATTTACCTAAATTAAATCAAGTGCTAAAATATTTTTTTTTCCATCGTTGAGCGTAAAATCTTCCTAAAACTCTGAACCCTAAACCTGTCCCCTCAGAGTCCTGCCCGACACCCAAAATCAGTCGCGGTCTCGTTCCTCTCTTTTTCATGTTCCATGCATCGCGTACCGCCGACCGCCGCGCCAAGCCCGACCAACGCGCATACGCGTGCAGCCGCGGTCGACGCCGCGATTGCCACCGAGCATCTCTCTCTTTTTCTTTTCTCTTTTTCCCCATTTTTCTTTTTATTTTCCTATTTTCTTTTCCTTCTCTCTCCTTCCTCACCTCTGCCCCGCTCCCGCACGCCCCCGAGCGTTGCTCGGCCGTGCACGCCCGGCCTCGGCTCCCCGCGCTCGCCCCGGCCGCTCCCGGCTCCCTGCCCACGCGCGCGCCTCTTCCCTCGGCCCTGCACCCCGCCGCGCCAAACAACCCCCTTGGGCCGCGCACGGGCACGGGCTCGCCGCGCCGAGCCGTGCACGCCGCACCCACACACCGCACGCCCCGCCTTCCCTGCACTGCCCCGCGCGTCATGCGTTCCACGAGCCCCGAGCCTCGCCGCGCCGCCCGTCGACTCGCCACAGCCTTCCTGTGCCGCCATCACCGCCGGCCGCCTGCGTGCGCACTGCACCCACGTGGGGCACGCGCCCCTGCTCGCCGCGCCTCCCACCGCCAAGCACTGCACCGCCTACCCCGCGCACGCCTGCCCGAGCCATCCCATCACCAGTGCTGGCCTCGCCGCCCGCGCCGCCGCGTCGCGACGCCGGACGCCATTAAAGCGCCCCGCACCGCTCGCCAGACCGCCACCTGCCCCGGCCTCGCCATCGCCTTACTCGCCCTATAAAGGGACCCCCGCGCCGCTCCTCCGCCCCACAACCACCTCCGCCACCTCTAGCCCCCTCTCTCCTAGCTCCGTAGCGCCGCCGCCGCGCGTTTCTAGGCTCGCTGCCACCCGCCGCCGCGGAGGGCCGCCCACAAGCCACCCCGGCCCAAGGTAGGGGGCGCACCGGGATCTCCTCGCCTCCCCTCTTCTTTCCCCCTGCTCCTTGGCCGCCACCGAGCTCCGCAGCGGCGCCACCACGGCCGCCGACGCTCACTGCCGCCGCCCTCATGGCCGGGCCGCCTTGGACCACCCCGGCCCAAGCCACGGCCGGGGATCGGATCATTCCCCCTCCCTCTCTATTTTCCCTCACTCCAGAGCCGCCCTCGCGCCCTGAGCCGCTAGCCCGGGTCGCCGCCGGCGAGCCACCTCTCCCTCCCCTGTTCTGCGGTCGGGAGGAAGGAGAGAAGGGCAAAAATGCCCAAAGCCCCCTGGCCTCCTTCCTTTTTATTTAAGAACCCTCCCACTCCTTTGTCTTTTTGCAAAAGAATCCCTTCCCTTTATTCTATTTCAAAATAAACCCTTCCCTCATATAAACATAATTCTAAATAAACCCCTGACCTTTTCTAGAATAACCCGGATAATTTCTAAAATACCAATCAAGCCCCTACCTTCTCAGAAATAATTACAAACTGGTCCCTGACTCCTTATTCGACCCCTGAACCTTTATATAACCTATCATTTTATGTGCCAAACAACCTCCGATCGATCCGAAACTTTACCACGCCATTTCTAGCATAGTATTGGCCATGCCATTAGGAAATATCCCAAAAATATTACTTATATCTCCATACCTTATTTGTTTCCGAATCGAGCTCAGCGATAAAGCTTTTATTTCTTTTTCTTGATTGTGTGCTTGTTTGTATACGTCGTAGATCACGGTGTTAACGAAGGAGAGCCCGTCAACGAGCAGTACTGCGAGCAAGTGAACGAGGACCAGTTATGCGACCCCGAGCCCGAAGGACAGCACTTCGATCAGGAACCGCTGGATGGATTTGAAGACGGCAAGTTCAATCCCGCCCTTTGATGCATGTTTTGTCCTAGTTTTTATAAACACAACCTATTGACCTGTTTTATAAAATTACATATTTTTTGCCTGCTAAAAACATGGTTGGATAGCCACCCCTTGATTTGCTATAACCATTCCTTGACCACCCAGATTAATGTCTACATATTTGAAGACGTTAATCGCTGCTAGAACGCTTATGACCTTATACACAATGCAACTTGTTTTATAAAGAAAATGTGTGCGTGTGTGGGAAGGGAGAAATGCGAAATTTCGAAAGATGAGTTTAGACGGGATGGATGTCATTTTTGTGTGATTTGCCGATTGGTGTGCTCGTGCCTGTGTGGCAGAGCAAGGAAGGGAGATATCCATCTTGTCACAACTAAGGACCGAGTTGGTGTGTCAGCTCACCTAACTCCATTATCGTGCAAACCACTCGACCGTTGAATGGGCAACGGCTTAGCATAAACCCCACTAGTTAGTCTGATAGCCATCAGGAGAGCTGAGAGCAACGGGTGATCAAGGAGAAGAGATTAGCTCTGTGTGACTTATGCCCCGGTTAAAACCTCTGTGATAGGTCAATGACCCCTTGGTGGATCCTGTGATGGCTAGTCAGGTCTAGCTAAGGTGGGTAATGGCTTTGTTGGGATCTACACCGACACTACGGTGTTCGAGCTGTGGTACCCCGCTTGTGGGTAAAGTTGCACACCTCTGCAGAGTTAAAATCTATTCGAATAGCCATGCCCACGGTACTGGGCGAGTTACGGTGTGGTCACGCAGCTAGTGTTTATTCTGGGAAGGGATGGGTTGGCGTGAGTTGTTTTGGGAAAAGTGTCCGGCAGTTGTGCCGTGTGCTACGGCGGATGAGGAGTCCGGTAACAGCTTAAAACTTGGATCTTGTGTGGGTTAACACTACGTGTTACTCGGTGCAAGAAAAACTTGCTTTGAAAATCCTTTCTTTCAAATGAACCCCTGCATAAAATATTGCTTTCTGTAAATTAAACTCTAGCCTTATCCTTGATTTACCCTGTGCATTATATTCTGTTTATACCCCCTCCGTGGGTGTGGATGGACTTGCTGAGTACGTTTGTACTCACCCCATTCTTAATTTTTTCAGAGGAAGATCCAGACTACGTTCCCGAAGACGTCGAGTAGGGTACCGTCACGCACCCAGCCTTGCCTATGGATAGGGTCACCCGCAGGAAGTTCTGTATGGTGCAAGACTCTGATGACCCCCTCTTCGTAGTTAATGTAGTTGTGTGGGTTTTAGTTGTAATCCTCGCGATAGTGGTGCTTCACTGCCCATTACCGCGTCGAGTTGTACGGTGATGAACCATATGATGTAATAAATGTGTCATCAGTCTCCTGGGACTGATGTTGGTATCACATTTAAGTCTTCTCTTATGAGGGGATGCTTTAGGTGGTATCAGAGCCGTAGGTTGGCCGTAGGACGTGACCCTAGGAGCGAAACCCATCTTCAGGCCCTTTTCAGATTACAATTTTTCCTTATTCAATCCTTTTTCCACACAAACACTCACCATTGGTTCTTGTCCTATTCCAGATGGCTGACAATGGATGGAGTGGCAGAGTCTGCCATGCAGAGCCCGGCCTTCCTAAGTTATTGATACTCAGCTTGGAACGCGTCGGAGTGGTGGACCCATCAGAGTACGTCTATCCGGAGTACGACTCCAGGGCACTCTTCGGTGCGACATGATGATCTTCGTGGGAAAGAGCACCCGCTACCCTGATGTGGACCCTTGGTTCATCTCAACCACTGGCTTTCGCTTCCCTGACACCTACCGAAAAGCCACCCGTAAAGCCCTGCGACGTCTGCGTGTGATCTACAAGCATCATCTTCAGCAGACTCCTATGGGATTTTTCCCGCCTACTGAAGGAAGAGGACACACATGGATTGCCCGGATGAAAGGACTTGGGAGAGAAGAAGAGGACTTAGAAGATACAGTCTCCCACCTGTCCATCTACCTCACCGGCCTGGATGAACTTTACCGTGAACAAGAAGCACAATTGAAGCAACAAATCCACAGGGCAGAAAAGATAACCCAAGAACTGGAGGAGCAACGGACAAGAGCTGCACACGCCGAGTATTCCCTGGCCGCTCTCCAAGCCCAAATGCAAGAATACGAGGCTCGCAGAGGAATAGGTGGGTGGAAAGAGGAAGAAGAAGAAGAACCCGAAGAAACCCATTAGGATAAAGGTACTCAGACCGAAGATGATGTGATGGATCAGTGTCTTCCACCAAAGAAGTGCCCTATCCGGATCGAGGAAGAGTCCCCATGATAGGAGTAGCACTCCAAGATAGAACCCTATCCTAATAATCGTGTATCCATGAAATCTGTATTCCCCATGTTGCAGTAATAAATACCATATGTCCCCTTTGTACCCAAATACTCGTGCAAAATCTGTTCACCCTATCTTTGTTTTCAGATGGCTGAGGAAGGATGGACCCAGGGCAATTGCCAAGCTGCGCCTGGCTTCCCCAGCCTCTTGATCAATGCCCTGGAAAGCCTTGGTGTTACGGAACGCCCAAGGTACTACAGTAGAGAATACGAGCACCATGGTACCCTCCGTTGCAGGGTGATTCTGGTCATCGCCAGAAGTGACCGCTACCCCGACATTCAGCCGTAGCGAGTAACCGCTACAGGGTTTAGGCACCAAGACACTTATCCCTTGGCCGTCAGAAAGGCACTCCGTTACCTGTGCCGGATTTTTGAAAGACACCTCGCTCCCACATCAATGAGGTTCTTTCCACCGGCCATCAGAACCCCAGGTTGGGAAGCACGCATGAGAAGTCTGGAACGGCGCCGCCATGAAGAAGACCCCCTGTACCAAGTGGCTACTTACCTAGCCTCCTTGGATCAGCTCTTTGACGAGCAAGCTAACATCCTGAGGGAGCAGACCCATCGAGCCGAGCAAGCAGAGCTCGCAGTGAGACTGCAACAGATACGAGCAGCCCAAGCCGAGGCAAGAGCTGCAGCTGCAGTCAGCAGTGAAGCAGTTGCTCAGGAGAGCCTCAGGCAAGCCCGAGACCGGCGTATGCAAGAATGGACCAGAAGTGGAACCCCTAATCCCGGCAATTGGGGAAGACCATGTTCTACTCGGGACACCCATCATAGGATGGGGACCACTCGTGATAACCCCACAAGCCCCACTTGAGAAACCTGAAAGGTCTACTTCCGCTGATGAAGGAGAAACTGCTACGCAACCATTGGAAAATGTAAACCTAGAGGACGGCGAGCAAGGACTACTCGCACACTCCGCCCCAGAAGAAGGCTCGCCCCGCGAGTAGAATGACCGACACCATCCTAGTGTTGCACCCTCCCAAGCCCCCTTTGGCTTAAGTTGTACCCTTAAGTGTGACCTGTACCCGGACGTGTAGTACGTGTTTTAGCCTTGTCCCCGTGTTGTACCCTCCCTTGCAGTAATAAAGTTTTTTGTGCATTTATTTGCTATGTTTGTGTGCTTGCCAGTTGGTGTGCTTTTCGGCAGAAGGTAGATTCTGCCTTTTCAAAAATACAAATTAAACAACTTAAACATCACTTAATCCCAATCTCACAAAAACTCTACCCAATCTACAGATGGCTTCCCGAAGCGTTACGAGGGCCTCCCGCATTCGGAACCCTGTAGTCGCTGGTACAGGAGTGCAGCCTAATGGACAGAACCCCGCTCAGGAAGAACAGGAAGTGAGCCAGAACGAAGGAGAAAATCGAGAAGTGCCACTGCCACCACCACCACCCCTCGAAGACCTGGCACAGATAATCCACAACCAGACCCTCATCCTAGAAACACTGGCCAATGCCCTTGTGAACAAGCGGCCTCGAGAGCAAACCATGAATGACAAGCTGATAGCTTTTCTGAGGACCAAGCCGCCCACCTTTGCCGGATCTAGCAACCCCTTAGATACAGATGACTGGCTACGTGTAATTCAGAGGAAGCTCAAGCCGTTCGAGTGCCAGGACCGAGACAAAGTCCTTCTGGCAGCCCACCAACTCACCGGGACTACCTTAGCCTGGTGGGAGAATTACTGCGCTGCTGCCGAAGATGCCTCCACCATCACTTGGAAGAAATTCGTGAAGGAGTTCCGCCGCTACCATATCCCCTCGGCCACCATGAAATGCAAGGCGGATGTGTTTCACGCACTGCAGCAAGGGAGTATGTCAGTAGAAGAGTACACCCACCAGTTCATGGAGTTGGCCCGATATGCACCAGAAGAAGTGAATGATGATAAGAAGAAGCAGGACATGTTCAAGAAAGGATTAAACCCAGAACTCCGGACCTTGCTTACTCCACAGATTTATCCGGACTTCAACACTCTTATGAACAAAGCCATTCTTACAGAAAGGGCCAAAATTGAAGAAAGGAAGGATAACAAGCGCAAGTTTCTGGAAAGCAAGGCCCGCCAGCAGGACCGCTTCCAGAAACCAAGGAATTCCAGCTATATGGCACCAAGATATCAGGCCCCAATGCAGTATAGGACTTAGTCTCAGATGACAGGCCCACAGGCCTCTAACACACAACTCAGGAACCAGAACACCATGAAGGCCCCACAGAGCAATGCAAGCCAGGTCGCCAACAACAACAACAATGTTAGGGCCTGTTTCAACTACCGCGAGATAGGGCATTTCATCGCCAACAAGCCTGCTACATCAGCCTTCTCCAACATGGTGAATGGACCAAGGCCAGTTCTGACAGGTGCCAACCGAGTGCCCATCCGCAACAACAACAACAACAACACCAACAACAACAGTTAGCAGATGAGGCAGCCTCAGCAGTCATTTGGACGAGCCCGCGTCAACCACATCAACGCACAGGAAGCTCAAGGAGCTCAGGGCGTAGTGCTCGGTGAGTACCTAGTCAGCTCAGCTCTTGCAACGGTACTATTTGATTCTGGAGCATCATACTCGTTCATATCCTCGAGTTTTGTGGAAAAGTTCATATCCTCGTTGCAACAGTACTACAATGAATTGGCTTCATCAGACCAAGCTCGTCGCCTTGGGGAGCCCCAGTCCTGTTTGTCAAGAAGAAGGACAGGAGTATGAGGTTGTGTGTAGATTACCGGGCGCTGAACGAAGTTACCATCAAGAATAAGTACCCCCTCCCCAGAATTGATGACCTTTTTGATCATCTAAAAGGAGCCAAGTACTTCTCCAAAATTGATCTGAGGTCAGGGTATTTTCAGCTCAAGATTAGAGAAAGCGACATTTCAAAAACATCTTTTGTCACCCGTTACAGGCAGTTTGAGTTTACCGTAATGTCTTTTGGACTCACCAATGCACCTGCATATTTCATGAACCTCATGAACAAGGTGTTTATGGACGAGTTAGATAAGTTTGTCGTAGTCTTTATCGACGACATACTTATTTATTCCAAGAGTGTTCAGGAACACGAGCAACATCTGCGGGTAGTATTGGAAAAGTTGAGAGTACATAAACTATATGCCAAATTCAGCAAGTGTGAATTCTGACTTGAGAAAGTAGCTTTTCTTGGACATATTCTAACCGCAGAAGGAGTAGCAGTGGACCCCGAGAAGGTGGAAGCAGTTTCCAACTGGCAGCAACTGACCAGTGTTAGTGAAATTAGAAGTTTTCTTGGATTAGCTGGATATTATCGGAGATTCATTGAAGGATTTTCCAAGATAGCCCGGCCCATGACAGAGCTGCTCAAGAAGGAGAAGAAATTCACCTGGACAGAGTCATGTGAGAGGAGTTTTCAAGAATTGAAGAATAGGTTGACGACCGCCCCAGTGCTGACCCTACCGGACATTCATCGGGATTTTGTCATTTATTGTGATGCATCCCGACAAGGATTGGGTTGTGTACTGATGCAAGACATGAAAGTTGTTGCATACGCTTCCCGCCAACTCAGGCCTCATGAGCAGAATTATCCAACCCATGATTTGGAATTTGCAGCCGTAGTGCATGCCCTTAAGATTTGGAGACATTATTTGACTGGAAATAAATGTGAGATTTACACCAAGCATAAGAGTTTGAAGTATATCTTCACCCAACCGGATTTGAACTTAAGGCAAAGAAGATGGTTGGAATTGGTTAAGGATTATAATTTGGAAATTCATTACCACCCTGGCAAAACTAACGTGGTAGCAGATGCCTTAAGCCGGAAATCTTATGGGCCCAAGGATGCCCATCTGCAGGAAGAAATGGCACGATTGAATGTGCACATTGTTCCTCGAGGTTCCATTTGCAAGATGAGCATTCAACCCACTCTGGAGGATAAAATTAAAAAGGCACAAAGCTCGGACGAGAACTTGATGGAAATCCGAACGCAGACTGGAGAAAATAAGGCACCGGATTTTAGAGTGGATAATGAGGGAACTTTATGGTATAAAAATAGGATTTGTGTGCCCCAGAAAGAAGACTTTCGGCAACTAATCATGGATGAAGCCCATAACTCGGCCTACTCCATCCACCCAGGATCCACCAAGGTGTACATGGACTTAAAACAAAAATATTGGTGGAAAGGAATGAAGGTGGACATTGCACGGTTTGTCGCCCATTGTGATACTTGCCAAAGGATCAAGGCCGAACATCAGAAGCTAGTAGGATTGTTGCAACCCCTACCCATTCCGGTTTGGAAATGGGATGAGATAGGAATGGACTTTGTAGTGGGTTTGCCCAGAACACAGAAAGGGCATGACTCCATATGGGTAATAGTGGACCGACTCACTAAAGCGGCTCATTTCATACCCGTACGGACCAACTATGGTGGAGAAAAGCTAGCTAAGCTTTACGTGGAAAACATAGTAAAGTTGCATGGTGTGCCTAGCAAAATTGTTTCAGATAGAGGGACCAAATTCACCTCTATGTTTTGGAAAAGTTTGCATAAAGCCATGGGCACCAAATTGGATTTCAGCTCCGCTTATCACCCGCAAATGGATGGCCAGACAGAAAGGGTGAATTAGATCATGGAGGATATGTTGAGAGCATATGTCCTTACCTATGGCAAGGATTGGGAGCAAAGTCTACCCTATGCGGAATTTTCATACAACAACGGTTATCAAGCGAGTTTAGGCATGTCACCATTTGAAGCTCTTTATGACAGAAAATGCATAACTCCCCTGATGTGGTCAGAGGTTGGAGAACGTGCCCTAGTCGGACCCGCACTCATAAAGGAAGCAGAAGAAAGAGTTGCCGAGATTAGAGAAAAGCTGAAAGTAGCCCAGTCTCGACAGAAGAGCTACGCGGACAGGAAAAGACGGGAAATAAGTTTCAACCCAGGAGATTTCGTTTATCTCAAGGTTTCACCCATTCGAGTAACCCGAAGGTTTCAGGTACAAGGAAAGTTGGCCCCTTGGAACATTGGACCATACCGAGTTCTGAAGAAAGTCGGAGCCGTAGCATACCGACTGGAGTTACCAGAAGGAATATCGGATATACACCCGGTGTTCCATGTGTCCCAGCTAAGGAGATGTTTAAGAGTGCCGGAGAAAGAGCATGTGCCGGAAGAAGAGATAGATCTACAGACAGACCTTCGGTACCAGGAAATACCTGTCAAGATTTTGGACACTGTCACTAGGAGGACAAGAAACTCCGAGGTACGGATTTGCAGAGTTCAGTGGAGTAGACATGGAGTAGAAGAAGCTACATGGGAACGCGAAGATACTTTGAAGAAGGAATTTCCCCATCTCTTTAGGAACCAAGCCGAATCTCGAGGACGAGATTCATTTTAAGTGGGGTAGTACATCCCAAAATTTACCTAAATTAAATCACGCGCTAAAATATATTTTTTCCATCGTTGAGCTCAAAACCTTCCTAAAACTCTAAACCCTAAACCTGTCCCCTCGGAGTTCTGCCCCAACACCCGAAATCAGTCGATGTCTCGTTCCTCTCTTTTTCCTGTTCCGCATCGCGTACTGCCGACCGCCGCGCCACGCCCGGCCAACGCGCGTGCGCGTGCAGCCGCGGTCGACGCCGCGATCGCCGCCGAGCATATCTCTCTCTCTCCCTTTTCTCTTTTCCCCCATTTTTCTTATTTTCTTTTCCTTATCTCTCTCTCCTTCCTCTCCTCTGCCCCGCTCCCGCACGCCCCCGAGCGTTGCTCGGCCGCGCATGCCCGACCTCGGCTCCCCGCGCTCGCCTCGGCCGCTCCCGGCTCCATGCCCTCGCACGCGCGCCTCCTCCCTCGGCCATGCACGCCGCGACGCCGCGCACGCCGCACCCACACACCGCACGCCCCGCCTTCCCTGCACCGCCCCGCTCGTCGCGTGTTCCACAAGCCCCGAGCCTCGCCACGCCGCCCATCGACTCGCCACCGCCTTCCTGTGCCGCCATCACCGCCGGCCGCCTGCGTGCGCACTGCACCCACGTGGGGCACGCGCCCCTGCTTGCCGCGCCTCCCGCCGCCAAGCACTGCACCGCCTACCCCGCGCAAGCCTGCCCGAGCCATCCCATCACTAGTGTTGGCCTCGCCGCCCGCGCCGCCGCGTCGCGACGCCGGACGCCATTAAAGCGCCCCGCACCGCTCGCCAGACCGCCACCTGCCCCGGCCTCGCCATCGCCTTACTCACCCTATAAAGGGACCCCCGCGCCGCTCCTCGCCCCACAACCACCTCCGCCACCTCTAGCCCCCTCTCTCCTAGTTCCGTAGCGCCGCCGCCGCGCGTTTCTAGGCCCGCTGCCACCCGCCGCCGCGGAGGGCCGCCCACAAGCCACCCCGGCCCAAGGTAGGGGGCGTACCGGGATCTCCTCGCCTCCCCTCTTCTTTTCCCCTGCTCCTTGGCCGCCACCGAGCTCCGCAGCGGCGCCACCACGGCCGCCGCCGCTCACTGCAGCCGCCCTCATGGCCGGGCCGCCTCGGACCACCCCGGACCAAGCCACGACCGGGGATCGGATCATTCCCCCTCCCTCTCTCTCTTTTCCCTCACTCCAGAGCCGCCCTCGCGCCCTGAGCCGCCAGCCCGGGCCGCCGCCGTCGAGCCACCTCTCCCTCCCCTGTTCTGCGGTCGGGAGGAAGGAGAGGAGGGCAAAAATGCCCAAAGCCCCTTGGCCTCCTTCCTTTTTATTTAAGAACCCTCCCACTCCTTTGTCTTTTTGCAAAAGAATCCCTTCCCTTTATTCTATTTCAAAATAAACCCTTCCCTCATATAAACATAATTCTAAATAAACCCCTGACCTTTTCCAGAATAACCCGGATAATTTCTAAAATACCAATCAAGCCCCTACCTTCTCAGAAATAATTACAAACTGGTCCCTGACTCCTTATTTGACCCCTGAACCTTTATATAACCTATCATTTTATGTGCCAAACAACCTCCGATCGATCCGAAACTTTACCACGCCATTTCTAGCATAATATTGGCCATGCCATTAGGAAATCTCCCAAAAATATTACTTATATCTTCATACCTTATTTGTTTCCGAATCGAGCTCAACGATAAAGCTTTTATTTCTTTTTCTTGATTGTGTGCTTGATTGTATACGTCGTAGATCACGGTGTTAACGAAGGAGAGCCCGTCAACGAGCAGTACTGCGAGCAAGCGAACGAGGACCAGTTATGCGACCCCGAGCCCGAAGGACAGCACTTCGATCAGGAACCGCCGGATGGATTTGAAGACGGCAAGTTCAATCCCGCCCTTTGATGCATGTTTTGTCCTAGTTTTTATAAACACAACCTATTGACCTATTTTATAAAATTACATATTTTTTGTCTGCTAAAAACATGGTTGGATAGCCACCCCTTGATTTGCTATAACCATTCCTTGACCACCCAGATTAATGTCTACATATTTGAAGACGTTAATCGCTGCTAGAACGCTTATGACCTTATACACAATACAACTTGTTTTATAAAGAAAATGTGTGCGTGTGTGGGAAGGGAGAAATGCGAAATTTCGAAAGATGAGTTTAGACGGGATGGATGTCATTTTTGTGTGATTTGCCGATTGGTGTGCTCGTGCCTGTGTGGCAGAGCAAGGAAGAGAGATATCCATCTTGTCACAACTAAGGACCGAGTTGGTGTGTCAGCTCACCTAACTCCACTATCGTGCAAACCACTCGACCGTTGAATGGGCAACGGCTTAGCATAAACCCCACTAGTTAGTCTGATAGCCATCAGGAGAGCTGAGAGCAACGGGTGATCAAGGAGAAGAGATTAGCTCTGTGTGACTTATGCCCCGGTTAAAACCTCTGTGATAGGTCAATGACCCCTTGGTGGATCCTGTGATGGCTAGTCAGGTCTAGCTAAGGTGGGTAATGGCTTTGTTGGGATCTACACCGACACTACGGTGTTCGAGCTGTGGTACCCCGCTTGTGGGTAAAGTTGCACACCTCTGCAGAGTTAAAATCTATTCGAATAGCCATGCCCACGGTACTGGGCGAGTTACGGTGTGGTCACGCAGCTAGTGTTTATTCTGGGAAGGGATGGGTTGGCGTGAGTTGTTTTGGGAAAAGTGTCCGGCAGTTGTGCCGTGTGCTACGGCGGATGAGGAGTCCGGTAACAGCTTAAAACTTGGATCTTGTGTGGGTCAACACTACGTGTTACTCGGTGCAAGAAAAACTTGCTTTGAAAATCCTTTCTTTCAAATGAACCCCTGCATAAAATATTGCTTTCTGTAAATTAAACTCTAGCCTTATCCTTGATTTACCCTGTGCATTATATTCTGTTTATACCCCCTCCGTGGGTGTGGATGGACTTGCTGAGTACGTTTGTACTCACCTCATTCTTAATTTTTTCAGAGGAAGATCCAGACTACGTTCCCGAAGACGTCGAGTAGGGTACCGTCACACTCCCAGCCTTGCCTATGGATAGGGTCACCCGCAGGAAGTTCTGTATGGTGCAAGACTCTGATGACCCCCTCTTCGTAGTTAATGTAGTTGTGTGGGTTTTAGTTGTAATCCTCGCGATAGTGGCGCTTCACTGCCCATTACCGCGTCGAGTTGTACGGTGATGAACCATATGATGTAATAAATGTGTCATCAGTCTCCTGGGACTGATGTTGGTATCACATTTAAGTCTTCTCTTATGAGGGGACGCTTCAAGATGAAACACAAAAAAAATTTGCGATGAAATCTTGCTAATTTGAAGTACTAAATAAAGTATATTTACAAAACTTTTTGCACAAATGAGTTATAAATCGTGAGACAAATCTAATGTTGTTAATTAATCCATGATTAATTAATAATTAGCGGATGGTTACTGTAGCATCACTGTTGCAAATCATAGATTATGTAGGCTTATTAGATTCGTCTCGCGATTTACAGCCCATCTATATAAAAAGTTTTGTAAATAGATTTCATTTAGTACTCCATGCTTGTGTCGAAACATTCAATGTGATGTTTTTCTTTTTGCGTTTACGGAGTTTATGGGGTGGGAACTAAACAGGGCCACGGTATAGTTTCTTCTGGCTGACAAGGTGGGCCATGTAGCTAGCTGGACATTGTTGTGTTGTTTTTAGTCTAGCAGCTGTTGCATTACATGTATACACACACACTCTAGTACTCGATCTACAGCTACATAGCAGGGCCTTAATTAGTTCCAAACAGTGGGAGTGCACATCATACATAACACAATGATGATATGCACATGCATCCTCTGTTTTCTGTATCACATTCATAAATCATAATGGAAAGAAGGAGAGGATAGGATGCCTGAAGTGATCGCAAGTAACTGTAGCAAAAAATGTAATTAGCTAGCTAGTCGTGTGGAAGAAATTGTATCTGATGATGTACTTGGATAAGGACAAGGACAGGTGGTCAGTGGCGGATGCAGGATGAGAGGCAAGGGGGCTGAAACAATGGAGATGTTGATTTGTGTGAAAATTTAATGGTGATTTAATGTTTTTACTATAGTGTTTTACGTGTAATTAGGGGAGCTTGGGGCTGGAGCCCCCTAGCCCCCCTGCTGGATCCGCCGCTGCAGGTGGTTTCCCCTCTTCGACTTTTGTGTGGTTGGTCGCTGTGTGTGTCCAAGAAGCAGGCGCAGGCCATGGCCATGGGGGCTTCTGCTTCTGATGTGAAAGCGCTGTTGCAGGTGAGCAGCGAGGATGGCGCGCTGGTGGACGAGCTAGAACGCCGAGCCGCAGCCGCGCGGCGGGCGCTCCAGGCGGCGGCGGAGCCCAGCCCCAGCTTCTTCGAGGGGTTCGCGCTGCAGGGGATCCGCGTCGACAGCATCCACCCGGGCCGCATCCTCTGCTCCTTCACCGTGCCCACCCGCCTCACCGCCGGCGGGAACCACCTGGCCGCCGGCGCCGTGGTGGCCCTGGTGGACGAGATCGGCTCCGCCGCCGCCGTGGCCGACGGCCAACACCTCAAGGTCTCCGTGGACATGTCCGTCTCCTTCGTTGACCTCGCCGCCGCCGCGCCCGGCGACACCCTCCGTATCTCCGCCAGGGCGCTGGGCCACAAGGGCGCCTACTCCGGCACGCACGTCCTCGTCGCCAACGCCGCCACGGGCAAGGTCGTCGCCGAGGGGAGGCACTCGCTCTTCGGCAAGATGAAGATCAGAAGCAACATCTGAACCAATCCAACCCAACCCAACCCAATCCTATCCAATCCATCCTCGCTGCACTTCTGTGTTTACTACTACTTGGATGTGCTGTGAGTGCTCTGTATGTTCAGCTGCTGCTGCTACTCTTATAACTAGAGTAAATAATTTATTTATGAGTTTTATGATCTTACTAGTAGAGATGCATGTACCACAAGCACATGTTTAAAGAACAATTATTTAAAAATAACTAGCAAGGTGGCCCGCGCTAATAGCGCGGGTAGCTAGTTTTTTATTTAATTCTTTAAAAATATTTACATTGACAGAAGAGATGTATTTTGTAATTTATTTACCTCTCATTTGCTCTTGTTGAATATTATACTACTTGCAGCTTTCTATGCATAGGAGTTCATATCAATCATCACTTTTTATGTTGCTTTATTCTATATTATAGTTGCATATTTTAGTGCTTAAACCTGCAAAATCTAAATTTGAGGATTGAATTCAATTTTGGATCACCTTGAATACGGAGCAAATTTTACATAATTGTATTCATATAAAGTTTTTTATAATTATGAAATATATTTATATGTATTTGATAGTTATGTTTGCCAACAATCTGTAACTTAGATGTTGGAGTTCGATTTGTATCTTGCAATATTTTGATTAATATTTAGCGAAAATATATCTAGTGTAGTTGTTAGAGCACTTAAGTAGCATCTAGCAGATCTAGACCTAACTCATCATCGGAGCGAAATAAAAATGATCATAGATTAGACAAAAAAAGTTATGTTAAAAAATAAGTTGAGGCCTCCTGCTGGCTTTGGTAAATAAATGTTATGCAAAACTTATGTATATGCGTGCTATGTTAATGCATATATGTTTAAAATTTTTTATTTAACCGAACCTATTATTATTTTTCCCACTCTGCACAATTTATTTATTTTTAGCCCATATGACTGCATATATTGGTCTACTTTAGAGTTTTGTCATCTCGGTGATAGATAGTTCCATATATATCTTTGTTGTTGTTTCTAACTCTTTTCTTTATTTTTCATTTTCTCTAGCAATTTTTATTGATTTCTCTATCTTCTATTTTGTTCCTCGGTATATTTGAAATCGATTAGTGTGTATCGCATCTGATGCATCCAATGGAGAAGTTTCCTGTTTAGTATTGTGCCTCAGGGTTTTTTTTCTGAGCGAAGAGGAGCATCGACAACGTACATTTGTTTGAATCATTTGATTTTGTACTGTAGCCAATCGACTTTGAGATAGATTAGCAGGGCTTCAGCCCTGTATCTGTGGCTAAAATAATTTCAGTTGTGGCTTCTTTGATGGAGCAGCTTTTTTTATGGATATAGAGCTGTTTTGAAAACCGTTTGGTAGAACCGCTTCTTCTATTTTTTCATGAATATATGAAAGATGTCAAATGTCCAACGGGACATGACTATAATTTAATATTTTTCTCATTCTAATGATATTATTTATAGACTAAACCAATAAATTCACTTTTGTCCTTTTCTTTTGCCCTCATTTTCTCATTTTTCCTGCCTTCTTTTTCTATTCTCCTTTTTCTACTTTCCTTACCTGTTCAATCTTGGTGCTTCTTTATCTTTTCCTCTTCTCTTTCTCTATACTTCTTTAGAGGTATCGATCACATTTGTGTTCCATGCCTAGTGTGTACTTATAGAAGATTAGACGGGGATAATATTGTTAATAATTATCTATGCTATTTGATTCCTCACATGACTAACTCCCTGATTTTTCCCATGCATCTATTTAGATTGAGCTAATAATAGTCACATTTATTTGTAGGTTTCGGTGCTTTACCCTTTATCCCAGTGATTATTACTTGTATGGAACTATTATATGCCCATAGAATCATAATTCTTTGTTGACCACCATCAGATTAGTTTGTATAACTAAAGTTGTTCAAGAATATGCAATATTTATGATGATAATTTTGTTTGGAGAAAGTATTGGTTCTTTAGCGGATATTTCTCTCACATTAATTCGTCTGCGTATTCATTGGCCCACACTTACAATCATAAGGTGCCAATGGTCTTGCAATAGATTGCAATATGTGAAACTCTGCGCATCATCATTATTTTTTCGTCCCTATCTTGACGTTTGGTTGCTCTAGAAGAAATGGATTGATTGAGTTTGGCAATGATTTTGAGTAGAATCCAGTGTGCTTCATGCAGCTGCATGTACTGCATGACGTTCTTGGGACTCAAAAAGTTGTGATTCGGAATCTCGGACAAAGACTATGGTCGTGTCGTAGTGCAGGGCGTTCCAAAGATTTTTCAAAGCAATTATCCCTTTCAATAGTACCACCAATACAATACAACTATGGTCGTGTTGTCACGCTTATGCTGCTGCCATTTTTTTTGCATCTTTAAGGAAGGTTAATGCGAGACTAGACCTGGGCATGGGTCACCCGACCCGAACAACCCGACCCAACCCGCCCGAAAAAAACCCGACCCGACCCGACCCGAGCTACGTGGCGGGTGGGCGCGGGCCGTATTTTTTGACCCGCAACAATCAACGGGCCGGGCACGGGCCGTGATTTTTGACCCAAAACCCGACCCAACCCGAAAAAACCCGACCCAAATGCCAAAAAACCCGACCCAACCCGAAAAAAAACCCGACCCAACACGCCCGCGCAGGGTGCACGGGCCAACCCGACCCGACCCGGTGATAGGTACGGGTCGGGCGCGGGCCGTCCTATGCGACCCGTGACCCGGCCTTGACCCGACCCGAACCCGACCCGACCCGACATTTGCCCAGGTCTATGCGAGACATAGATGGTAACATGAGTTTTTATGTCATGCGGACCGTGTATTTAACTTTAATTGGATACAGACACTTTTTGGTAGTTTAAAATATTGCATCTCATTAAATTAGACATGGACTCTTTTGTCCAATTTAGATCGTTAGATCTTCATTAAATCGAATGGTGTAAATCCTATACACAAATACTATTTAGATCTTCGTTAATTTGGAGTATTTATTAACTTTATTTGCCGTGAAACTCAAACTTGGATTTTTATTATTGCATTTGATACTATTTATTTAGCTATTTTTCTTATTAATATGATTCATAATCACTACACATATCAACAATAATTTTTTTATTCTAGTTCTTGCATTTATCTATTTATTAATCATATTTGATGCCAATTTTTTATACTTTTAATTTTAAATTTAGCTATTTGGCTAATAATAATTTTTTTGTCGTGTGCCAATGCTAATTTTTTTAATTTTATAATTCTGAATTTGTTTATTTAGTAATTGTATTCAACATGGACTCTTTGGTTAAGTCCTAATTTCCTTATTTTTTAATTCCAAATTAAGCTATATTTACTAATCGTATTTGGTATGGACTCTTTGTCATGTATTTTTTTTAAATTTTTTAAATTCGAAATTAGCTATTTATTAATCGTATTTGACATCTCATCGCGTTTCTTTACTCCATCATCATCACGAAATCATCCGTCCATCCATCTTCGACATCCCTTCACGTCGGGGCAGTGCCACGACACCGGGGGCACATCGCGTCGGAGGCTCCCTCTGCCAGCCTGTTGCCAGCGACCACCGTGCTGCTAGCTACCAGTAGTTGCTAGGAATTCAAGTCAACATTATCTCTTTGCAAAGAGGTATTAACAGTTCAGATTAATTCTAAAACATATGTTTTCCCATCAAGCTCACGTATTACACATGCCCCCCTCTTCTTCAATCGTCCAGAACGCATAATCCGTTTGCAAAACTTTTAACAGGTACTAACAATATGACATACTAAAAAATTAGTCAACTGACAACAGTTGGACAGTCATAGAATAACGTAGGAATTTCTAGACCCTCTCGACGAACGTGGTGGTTTGTTTTAACACTCCCTTAATAATATAATAGAATTTATACTTTTAATTTTAAATTTAGCTATTCAGCTAATATTAATTTTTATCTAGTGGTAATGCTATTTTTTTTAATTTGATAATTCAGAATTTTCCTATTTAGTAATTGTATTCAACATGGACTCTTTGATTAAGCCCTAATTTCCTTATTTTTTAAATTCCGAATTAAACTATTTACTAATAGTATTCAGCATGGACTCTTTGCCATGTCTTAATTTTCCTTAATTTTTTAAATCCGAAATTAGCTATTTATTAATCGTATTTGATATGAACTCTTGAGTTAGTTTGAACTGTTAGATCTTCATAAAATCTAACGGTGCAAATTCTTCTCTTTTTTTATCTAGTGGTAATGCTATTTTTTTAATTTGATAATTCAGAATTTTCCTATTTAGTAATTGTATTCAACATGGACTCTTTGATTAAGCCCTAATTTCCTTATTTTTTTAATTCCGAATTAAACTATTTACTAATAGTATTCAGCATGGACTCTTTGCCATGTCTTAATTTTCCTTAATTTTTTAAATCCGAAATTAGCTATTTATTAATCGTATTTGATATGAACTCTTGTGTTAGTTTGAACCGTTAGATCTTCATAAAATCTAACGGTGCAAATTCTTCTCTTTTTTAGATTAATGTGGGAATATTAATTTGATAATTCAGAATTTTCCTATTTAGTAATTGTATTCAACATGGACTCTTTGATTAAGCCCTAATTTCCTTATTTTTTTAATTCCAAATTAAACTATTTACTAATAGTATTCAGCATGGACTCTTTGCCATGTCTTAATTTTTCTTAATTTTTTAAATCCGAAATTAGCTATTTATTAATCGTATTTGATATGAACTCTTGTGTTAGTTTGAACCGTTAGATCTTCATAAAATCCAACGGTGCAAATTCTTCTCTTTTTTAGATTAATGTGGGAATTTCTAGACCCTCTCGGCGAACGTGGTGGCTTCTTTTAACACTCCTTTAATAATATAATAGATTTGATTGCATCAAGAATTCTAAATTTAATTTATTTATTAGTATATCATACTAACCCAATCTAATCTAAAATCGTCGAATCGACGGACTCACGAGGTTGCAGACACTATTTTGAGAAGACTTGAACCGCCTCTCATATAATGATACAAGTACTTCATTATAGATTTTTGCCTCCTTTAGAATCCAAGTGTGGTGCATAGGAAAACTTCTTTCGCTCCTCATCTCGAGCGCCAAGCAAATTCGGCAAAAATTTGATTCCATCACACAACATAGGGTTCGTATGTACTATATACTAATTCTATCATCTGCAACAAAATATATATATATATAACATAATTAATGATATTATTGAAATCACCTTTTAGTGCGGATGATTCCCATAGATCTCCTGCAGCATTGTTTAGGAAGGTCGAACTGCGTGGTCAGATGCCGCCAAACATCCTAAATGCATATATGGGTTAAAAATAAATACTCCAGCGGACGGAGTCGCGCGTACCTGGGCCCCTTCACGGCGTGGCAGCACGCCCAGTCACCGACATGTCGACCGCCGCTGTTGCAGCCATATCTTCGCCCCTGTGCTCTCAGATTACGCACCAACTACCCTAAAGAAAAAAAACGAATGCACCCTTCCCAGCCACTGCTGGATCAGTATCACGGCCACCGGAGCGCCGGAGATTAGGAAGATGGAGAAGCAAAGTTGCTCATTCACTCACCCACCAGCCAGACATCGAGGTTGGAATTGGAGCGATGAGTCCACCAGCAATGGAGAGGAGCACGCATCTATTCGCTGGCAGGCTTGATGTAGGCGGCGAGGCGATCAATAAAAAGGAAAGGTGGACGATCAATGCAAGCGTGATTGACGACCAGAATGATCATGGAGTAGGATGGGCGTACGCAAGATTTAAATCGGCAACATTGGGTGGGCATGCGAACGTGAGAGATCACATCAAGCGATAGAGAAAGTAATTAGTGCATGAATAGAAAGGTAATCAGCGCTGTATAAATAGAAATATTGGCCAAAGCTAGACGCCCGAGGAACATAATTATGGGATCAATTTACTTTCCAAAAAAATAGGTGGATTTACATGTATCAAAGAAAAGTTAAGTACGGTGGATCATTTATTGCTCCCAACAAACATGAGTGTGATTCCATGTTACAGTGGAAAGTAAATTTCGAGTATGGTGTGATTTCATTACTATGCGTGTGATTCCATATGAGATCAATAGGTGGGTACATAGGAGAGCTATTGTGAGAAAAGTTGGAGGTTTTGAGTGGAAACATTTTAGAAATAGCTGTTTTCGTCTATCCACCATCTTGGGACCTGCGGTGTGGGGCCATCTGTGAGGGATAATGGTGGTCCACTTTAGGTGAGAATTGTTTTCAATTGTTTCAACTTTTATAGTATAGACTAAAGCAAACACAACTACACAAGCCAAGGCTCTCAGCTCATCACATAACAATCAAGCAAAAGGCTCTCAGTTTCATCCTCAACAGAATCAAGCATCATGCCCAGCAGCCATTTCAGTGAAAGTAAAAACATCGCCGCAGAGGCGACAGAAAACATTAGACATTCTGCAGATGCTCATTACTGAACTACTGCAGTGTTCAAGTTCCTCCATTCACCAGTTTGAAGGAATACACTATGACATCTGTTTGCTATTTCTGAATTTATTTGTTTCGGGATCATGCAAATGCCCCCTGTTATTTCTTCTTGCAATTGAGGTGTCAGATTTCTCCTCATTACCCAATCCTCAAGGGGAAGGTGTCATCAATTTTTCCTTTTTGGCAGAAGAAAAAAAATGTGCGCACCATTGTACGCCACCCACCCGACAGCAAAAGCTTCTCCATCTTCAGCTTGCCGGTTTCCTCACAAAAAACTTTTGAACCTGTCCAGGACAACAAACAAAGTGTTTATATTCGATGCAGCATGTTGCTTATAAGCAACTTTTAACATGCTGAGAAGTCCTGTTTCTATGAAATGTACAGAAAAATTCTAGTGAAAAAGAAAAAGGATTCAGTTTGCGTTACCTGCTCCAACGTCAAGAACATAATCACATTCCATGATCCCAATCTAGCAAAGTTTGGGAGGAAGCCTTTGTAAAATGCCAGAGGTCCCTGCAGAGTAAACAGCTATTAGCTAACACGCACCTCATTGGAGCTCATTTTACATTAACCAGGTACCGTACAAATGAGTTGCTAAAACATAAACTGATTCCAGATAGCAGTCTTTGAGACTAAATTTGACAAATCACTGCTCAGAATAATTTTTAGCAGCTCTAAATGGTGTATAATTGGTAATGAAGGGAAGCAAACCTTCAACGTACTCTAAAGTTCAAAATTTAGTTCCTATCAGCATAAAAGATGAACCCCGCAGACCTGCTGGGCCAAAAAAAAGATGGATGGCATATGACGGCATAAGCTATTGTTCTACACTTCTACTCCCACACTTCGTTACAATGACAAATTTTCGTTTAGTCCAAAAAGGTAACAACCGACCATAAAACCTGCCTAAGAAAGCCCTGGGAAGCAAAACTAACTGCTGCTAGAGTTACGTTTAACTGGGGGCCCGCCATATGTGGCTGTCACCAAGAGATGCAAAAAAGTTATATTCTACCTACAAGCTCATCTAAATTTGAATCCAGAATCATGACATGAGTAGCAGTGTGGAACATACATCATTCTTTAGCGTCTTCACAAAACAATCAAGCGTGCTTTTGTAGGCTGATGAGTCACCCATCATTCTTGACTTAACCTGCAAGAAGATGATTCTTATCAGTCTTGGTTACACTAGAGGGGCAGGGGAGGTAGGGAGAGAACTTGGAGCCAATAATTCAGTTAAGAATCAATTTTTGATAGTTGGCAATATTACAGGACACAATAAAGTGGGGGAACTTCTGGTTCTGGAAACACGACCAGCATCCATTCCCAAAAATTAGGATGCGCTCGTGAAAAACATTTGGTAGAAATTGTAAGTGTGAACCTCCCAGATCTAATAACAAAGGAAAATACTAGTAGTATCTAAATTCTGATATACAGTGACAGCCTAAGCTGAGTTTCCTGAAAAATGTGGCATACGGCAGCAGAGGACATCTCACCACATCAACCGGAGAACCAACACAAACAGCGAAGAAGCCAGCACCGAGACCAGAAAAGAGGTGGGTGACCACATCATCTTTGAATCCAGGGAGTTTCAAAATTGTCTGCGCCAAAAGAAAAACAGTTTGTATGGGCAATTGAAGGAAGGAGCCATGGAGCAATTCATCAGAGAGAAGAAAACAAGGGGGGCACAGAGCACCTGCTTGACTTGATCATAACTTGCCAACTCAGCAGCGTTGATGATAGCGTTGCGTGCTACATTTGGTCCTAGGCCGGTCCAGAGAGCGGTAAACCCTTCCTGGTGATACATATGTATGAGTGCGAGGCAGCTGATAATTCATCGAGGGGCAAACAGAGCAATCGATGAGTGGGAGTTAGTCTGGAGAAGATCAGACCTGCCTAGCGATCTTTGCATAGGCATCCATGGCGCCAGCATAGCGGCGTGGCACACCTGGGGCAAGCTTGCCCTCAGCCTGGAGCCTGACCTTGACAAGGTCAGTGGGGTTGGCAACGGCAATTGCAATGGCACCTGACGACGACGAGTAGCAGTAGCCGGTGTGAGTTGCACGCGTCTATGAGTATGACAGAGGTTGAAGCAGAGGCTGGATGAGGTCTGGTAGTGGTAGCATACCGGTGGTGAAGCCGGCGGCAATCTTCTTGGAGAGGGGCACATCCCCGACATGGTCTTGGCCGACGTAGAAGGACTTGACCTGTGCATAGCGAGTATGTAAGTAATGTGTGGTTTCTTCTTTTCTTTCATGAGAGAGAGAGAGAGAGAGAGAGAGAGAGAGAGAGAGAGAGAGAGAGAGAGAGAGAGAGAGAGAGAGAGAGAGAGAGAGAGAGAGAGTATGTAATGTGTTGGACGAAATGCAGCAACAGGAAGAGATGGAGTAGAAGGCGTACGGGCTCGTAGAGGCCAATGCGTAGTCCTCCGTAGATGCACTGTCGGTGGAGGCCCGGCACGATCCCCTTCCAGAGCGCGGCGGCCCCTTCCTCCCTGGCTATAGTGGCGGCGGTGCCCAGCAGGCCGCGGTACTTGGGCAGCGCCGCCGGCGCTGTTGCGTCCCCCACGACGGTCTTCTGCAGCTGGAGGCGGACCTTGGCCGTGTCGAGGGGGATGGTGCATATCTGCGAGTGACAAGAGTCATCTCGAATCCTAATCTCTCGGGAAGGAAGCGGATCGATGAGATTCGTGGGCGGGCGGGTGGGCATCGCCGGAGGAAGGAAGGGGAGAGATAGGAATACGATACGGCACGGCACGGTACCTCGGCGAAGCATGCTGCGATGGCGCTGGCGGTGAAGCGGCCGGCGAAGGTAATTTCGCCCTTGGAGCCGTCCGCCGGCATGGCTGGTGGGCGAGGTCGAAGCAGCGAAGCAAAGAGGAGGGAGGAGAAAGCGGCGAGACCCCCCCTCCTTGATGGGAATGACAAGAGAAGAAGATGCGGGTCTCGGTTGGGGGTCAGCAACTAGGCAACAAGCAAAAGAAGGAGACGGCAACGGCACTGGGTTGCTTCAGACTCTGCATCCATCCATCTCAGCATCTGCTGCAATGCAATGCAATGCAATGCAATCCAGATCACACACACCTAGATAGACCGATAGATCCTGGCTGGCCATGACTCAGGAGCTTCTTTTTTCTTGTGAGAAGAATTGTGATGATCAACTAATAGGCCAGCCATTTTTATGTCTTATTGGGCAGGCAGATATGTATGGCTCGGAGCTCCATGTCAAAAATTCTAGAGGAAGTTAAACTGCTGCTGTCTGTCTTGGGCGCACTTGTCCTGGGAATCTTTAATTTTGACGATCGGGGCAAGGGTACTACTAGGCCTCTTAAGGTCAGGGGCTCTCATGGTGCCCGATCCTCTTCCTTCGTTATCTGTAAACTCTTCCGGTATTTCCATTCGTATAATGGAAAATTATAGCTCGTTTGACTTTTTAAATCTCAATTTTGACCACTCATTTTATTTTTAAATAAGTTTGAAATGGAGGGAATAAAAAGTAAAAACACATTACCATTACAGTGTTCATCACAAAATAATAGAACCAATTTACTTATATTATTCATCCCAAGAGAGAGCATGCTGTCCAAGCTGGCCACCACATCAGAATATATTAGCAGCTTGCTCATTCTCATCAACGATGTGGAGCCCACTCACCCTCTCTCCTCTCTCCCACCCCACAAATTTTAATCTTATATGTATTTATGACAGGTATGACTATATATGTATATGCGGCTATGCGTATGCGTCCACCACTAACTAATCCGGCATATTTTTTATCCAAAAAAAAAACTAATCCGGCATATTAAAATTAGTCAAACCTTTTGCCCCCAGGAGGAGGGCCCAGCCCAACTTAAGCGCGCCATTGGGCCCAACCCATCTCTCTCTCGGCCCACTGGATCTTCCTTCTTCAGCCCAACCCGGCCCACTTAATCGTCGTCTTCCCCATCCATCTCTCTCTCTGTTTCGTTCGCCCGTCGAGTGGGGGGCAAAAAATCCAAATCCAAATCTAATCGCCCGCAGCGCACAGGATGGTGGGCAACGGAGACGCCCCGGCTCCGCGCGAGCCCGAGGGCGAGGAGGAGGACACCGGAGGCGTCGTCAAGCTCATCAGCGCCGAGGGCTTCGAGTTCGTCGTCGACAAGAAGGCGGCCATGGTCTCCAACACTCTGCGCGCAACATGCTCACATCCACGGGTACAGTTACATGCTTTACCTTTCGATCCGATTCCTCCGCCATCACATTAACCTCATCTGATTCCGCCCCATCTCCGTCATGCTGCCAATCATCCAGGAGGCTTCTCCGAGACGCGCCAGGGCGAGGTCCGATTCCCGGAGATTTCCACCCGCATCCTCGAGAAGATCTGCCGGTACTTCTACTGGTCGCTCCACTACTCCAGGTTACTCTTGCAGCTTCTACTAGTGCTTAAAGCTCTCGGGTGTTTGCTTGTGGGCAGTCCTCACTACCTGCCATGATTCATTGATTGACGGCCTTCGTACCATTAATTAATGATTCATTGATGGCCCAGCTACAATCTGTCACTGCATTATTTAGGATCTACTATACTGCATAGTATCAGTATGTGTTTCAGTTCTCCCGTTACCCATCCTGTAAGTATCAGTATGCTCTGCATATGTTCATTAACTTCTACGAGTACTTTGCGCACGCCTTGGCGCGCCTAGCCATCATCAGATTAAGGTGGGACATCATTAATACATATAAACAGGTCATTAACATAGTATGGCCATATGTTAGTAGGTACATATGATAGTACAATTATTTCTCATATACAATGCACAACTACGTATTAGTACAAAAGCGCTACTGCCTATTAAATCTTCTGGCATAGGCAGTGCTAAATGTTAAGTCCCTGGAATGGTTGTGTTGCTCCTGAGTCCTGACCTGCAATCATTGTGATTTAATTCGAATTAGCGATAAATTGATGTCAATTGCAAGGTATGGAGGTAGATGCAAATGATGGCAACCTTTTTCCAATCTGGCTTAGTGCTCTAAGCACTGACATGGTTTTGCTTTGGTCTTGTTTGCGATGAAGACGGGGAGTAAACCCTTTCTCGCATTACATTGGAAGTAGCATGCCCTGTTTCCCCCCCCCCCCTGTTTATAAAGGAACATGTAATCTACAGAGCTATTATTTAGTCTTCTAATAGGAATCTAAATACACATATTTTTTCACGTCGGTACGAAGTGTCGAAGTGATAGAACTGATCAAAGGATGTGACAGAAAACATGGCTTCCTACTATTGCCCTTAAGCCCTCGGCTGATACCTGCTACAGTAATGCAACCAATTAGCACCAGTGCCACCCATACTGCAAGCCTGGCGGTGTTGCTTGTAAGAAGAATATCCCCTATCTGAAAAAAAAGCACAACAGAAAAAGAAATTTTTTTGCCACTCACACGCATAGAAAGCCGTATAAGAGAAGTTGGAGCAAGGGTTGGCGTCTTGGCAAGCTCGAGCACAGCATGCTATATGAAGAGTTTGGAGCACTGATGTATTTGGTTTCTGGATTTGGAGCAAGCAGGTATTTGTCATAGATTCAAGCATACTGCTGCAAGCATATTGGAAGAAAATATGCTCAGAGTTGGGAAGAACAAACCTCGATGTACATGGCCTTCTCAATTTGTTGTGCAAGCTCATGGGTTAGAGCAAGAACCGATGCTTGGCACGCAACCAATCCATAATCAACTGCTGCAAAATTCCAGAATAGAACGTAGCTATTTTCTTTATTCCAAACTGAGCATGCTGACTCACATCAAGCTGATGGCTTCTCATAACCTAAAAAATGAAGTAAAAAGATGGTTATAGAGAAGATAAAAACTGTAACCATAGAACGAATATCAAGAAGTATAGGTTTTTTTACATACCGTGGTGAGTCCTGCCATAGGAGCCTACATTACTAATCGGTAGAAGCCAATATCAAGTGGTTGGAGTTTCCTCCTTGACTTTATTTGGTGAGTGGTCTTCCAACTTTGTTTCCTGTATGGAGAAAATGCAATTGCAAAAGAAGAGGTAGATAGAAATGTTAGGATTGTGAATTGTGATTAGCTCTGATGTAAATGTAGCTTGCAGTTTGTGTATTTTTTTAAAACCTGCTGCTGCGCTGGCTGGCATGCATTTACTTGAGGTAGGACATGTTTCTTGGAAAAAGATTTTGTAAGAAAAAATATGTTAAAGATACTTTGCATGAGAGTTGAGATGGTCGGATAATCATTTGAATAAATATCTATTTTCTAAGGTGCTGTTTAAATTGAAGAACATAACTGATCTGATCCGTGCTGAATATTTTCAAGGCGCAACTATACATTCTTAGCAACAGAATATCTGAGGAACAATTGGTTTTATTTACCTCAGATTGAGCCATATAGGCATTTCCTCCCATGAGTTCCTTGTCGTTCCATTGTCATAACCATTTGAAGAAGCTTCAGATTTTACCAACAAAAGGGACCAAGCTGTGCCCCCAAAAGAAATTTCAGTTAGACATTTCACTGTTCATTTTACAATTTGCCACCTTATGCTGATGAAGAGGGAATGTTGTATTAAGTTTGTTCTTGTTCTACATTATTACTATAAAACTTTGCTGGAGTAGCAGCAGCTAGAGGATGAGCTGCTACCGACAGCAATCTGAAAGAGAATTTACTTGCTTTGTTGCTTGGTGAAAATCCACCTGTCTTATAGTACCATTGAAAAAAGCCTTGTTAACACGGGCTTCACAGACCTCACCTATGGAAAGACATTATCCCCACTGGTGCAATTTGAACAGTTACAAATGAAAAGATAAGAAGCAATTTGCTAAAACTCGGAATACTAATGGTCTCAGAAATGGTCATAAATCATTTGATATTTGCAAAACCTCCAGAAATGTCAAGTAGAAAAGGACGATTATGTTCTGTAATGGAACAGAAAATGCAATTGTTTACAGGTCAATAACAATAATAACAAAGCAGCAGCAAAAAAAAAAAGGGATTGGATGAACTGGAGGAACCCGTATACTGCTACATCAAAGTAACCATGACCTGCACATAACCACAGCTGGGTACGTCCCTAACCAATTCTTTGCGGATGCTGAATTATCATATCAATATTTGTAAGGTTAAGTTCAAGGATCTCTCTTTCAACCATATATCTTTTGAGGATTATACAAAAACGAAAACAAACAGCATATAAGGGTAACAAAAATCTATCATGACATGGTTGTACAGATAGAATTGCTGAAGATGCAGAAAGAGAAGTAAAAGTTAGAGCTTCACATGACCCAAGTACAATACCTGATAAGCATATTTTACTTAGCAATGCTACATTAGTTGGAATGGTCCTTCAGTTTACTTTGCAGCCTACAAAAAATAGGAACCATCTGGAAAGAAATTTTGTACCAAAGAAAACTCTGGATATTGCTAAAAACAGAGAGAGACAGGGGACTACCTGATCATATTCAGAACCTTGATGGAGAGACACAGGGCTACCTGAACGTAAATAAACTGAGGAGGGGAACAAAAATTAGGAAATCTTGAAGAGCAAACGTAGTAACCAGTTTTTTAATGTGCATTTGAGTGAAGTAGATAGGCAAACTGAATTCTTAACATTCAGCTTACAGGAACTACAATGCAAGAATGGAAACAAATAAGTGTTGAAAGTATCTGTTAATAAATCACTAAAGAGAGAACAGAAGGCACAATCAGTCTGAAATTGAAATAGCTGGGAGAACCAAATCAGTTTGAAAGGCAGAGCCTCCTATTGGTAAAGACAAATCTTATTAATCAATCTGTATACTCAGGAGGCTACACAGGTAAGTGGTAGACGCTGCAAGAAAGGTGAGGACCAAAGAAGTAAAAGCAAGAGGAATATAAGAGAGAGGGACAGGGGTGATGGCCATACTCAGCAGCATCATATGGAAAAGGCAAAAGCAAGTGCTGACTGCAAGAAAGAGCGGGAGGAAATGACCAGATGCAGCATGCTGACTGGGAGCGAAACCAAAATTAGAAAATGGGTGTTACTATCGTCGCAAGAGGCATAACCAGAAATTTATAACGAGGTGCTCACAGACGTCAGATGGCTGACAACAGCGACATGGGCCGGAGTTGGTGAAGAAAACCACGACAAAGTTATTATAAGTTATTGAGACGGACGGCGGCAAGGGAAGAGAAACTGCGATGGCGATTCGAGCATACTGCTACACCCATTTTGATTCTAGGAAGGAAATTGGGGAGGCATGGATTGGACCTGAAAAAAGAAAAATAATCTGGTGGGGAAGAACAGATTTGGGAGATGGATTCCATGTGCAAGAGGAAGTAGATAGAAAGTGAATCAGAGGTCCAATCCGAGGGAAAAGGATAAGATTTGGGCTGGAGGCTGGAGCGAGTTCAATCTGCGACTCCAAATCCGATTTGGATCCGGCGGTGGGGGGCACCTGACGAGGGAGCCCGAAGGGAGAGGGTGGCCGACCCAGCAGCAGCGCCACTGCAGCGGGTGATGTGGGAGCAATCATGGTGGTTGGAGTTGGCCTGTACGCCGGCGGTGGGCGGATCCGGCTGTCCGGGCGGCGCGGAGCAGAGGGCGCGCCGGGGACGGGGACGACAAGACGTCGTGGAGGCGCGTGGAGGATGAGGTGGGCTGGCAGGCGGCCACGGGTGCACGGGGACGGGGACGGGGACGAGGACGGCGAGGAGGCATGTGGAGGAGGAGGCCGGGCGCGGATTCGGTTGTCCGGGCGGCGCGGAGAGCAGAGGCCGCGCCCGCGCCCCTGCGCTGTCTGTGCGGCGGGAGGCGGCGAGGCGAGGTGAGGATGCGGCGAAGGCCGCCGGCGTGTCGTCGCCGCCGCGGGCGTCGGTCTTCTCGGCACGCTGCTACCGCAATGGCCGCCGCCGCCGTCTTCAGGGCCCTCTGTGAGGAGGGTTGCGGGCGCACGGAGGACGACGAGAAAGCTCTGGAAGTGAAGTGAAAATATTTACTGCTACAGTGCACACGGGTGAGATGAATGCAGGCCATCGATTTACCATCCGACGCTGTAAATTTTTTTCACTGACGTGGCCATCCTGAGGTCGCACGGAGCGGTGCGCGAATGACATATAAGAAACTAGTAGTTTCTTGATATCCCGAGCTAAAGGGTCTGCGTTGGAGTATTTCTCTCACTTATTATTGGTTCAAATCACCAAAGTAAATTTTCACTTCAATAAAACAATCAATCAACCTGTATCTAATCTAGTGGAAACCGGCAGCATGGGCAGGCATCGGAATTTGAGTTTGAGGCATGGCCAATCAGGATATGTCTTTTGCATTACTTAATCTTGTGTATTTTTGTGATTTTTCGAAATTTTATCTTCTAGCTATGTTACCTAATTTATTATGTTTTTTAGAATATTTATTTCCACCTTCTTCGTAATGCAATGATACACACCGCTCATGTTTGTTCGAGGAAAAAATGAATTTTTTTAAATCCATCTGGCTAATGGTCCACGAGTTGCTTAGCATCTACATCTATGCTATCCAAAGTATTTTTAAAGTATTGAATAAATACTACGGTTTTACAAGATACTTTGGTTTTTAAAAGCTCATGGGTGTTTGCTTGTTTTGATGCAAGAAACTTTGTGGTTTTAAAAACCGTAGTACTATCAAAATTATAGTCTTTTTGGAGTTTTAGAAACTCCACCCAGGACCTCTTTTTTCTAAACCTTGGTTTTGCATATCTTTGTCTTATAAAACTACAGTTTTTTTTATAATGATAGTTTTCTAAAACCACAACATCCAAACAGAGCTTAGCTTGCTCAATACAGAGTATCCACTGCTATCATATTTTATTCCCTATTCTATTTTGTCATGCCTTTTCCTTCTACTGTATTGCCCTGCTTTTATTTTACATTACTTAGCTTGGTCATACGAATTTGTTCTAATTTACTGGTGGTACGATTGACCTGCCGTAAGAATCGATTGAACCTGAGCCTGAATGTATAGTTTGGTTCTGGGAAGGTAAAGCTTAAGCTGTGTAGAACCTCACGTGTCGTAAGTTGCCCTAATTAGTTGGCTGGTTCGGCTTGTCATCCCCTTTCCCAGTAAAGAGTTAAGACTTAATACCCATTTAGGAGAGCATCAATTGAAGCCGTAACCGTGCTGCTGTTTTAACGGAAAGTTGGTAGTGTTGTACTGCATCATGTTGATAATGTAGTCTTTGCTGTTTTTAAACCTCGTCAATCGAAACTTGGCATCCTCGAGTTTGAAGGCAGGTAGTCGTTGTGTTTAGCACTTCGGTTGTGTTATATCATCTGCAGTTTGTTCATGAAGGCGTGAGGGGCTTGATGAACAAACTTGTTGAGATTTTGGTGGTCCTTACACTGAGCAGAGCAGAGGAGATTTAAGTTTATGCCCGCCCCTGTGTGTTACCTTGTGTGTAGTAGAAAGAAACTTTGATGTGAGTCTTGCTGCCTATACTATTGAAATATATGTAAAGCAGAAGTTGCTGCATAAGTGGGGCAAGAAAGAATGGATGCTAGTATGATCTGCAGCAGTTCCTTTGAGTTGCTCGTACCGCAGATTGAATGATTTGTTTTGGTTTGGTGTGGCTGTGCAGTGGGACCGAGTCGTCGGAGTTTGCAATTGATCTCGATACAACACTGGAGCTGATGATGGCCGCAAACTACCTGGACACTTGAGGAGGAGGAGGTGGTGGTTGTGCTGCAGTTTTAGGTGTATTATTATGAATGAGTGGAATCGTCGTCCCTCTTTCTCTCATTCATGTCTACATCTATCTAGCATCCACCGGCTGGACTGGGATATTTATTATCCGTAGATGCGATCCGATCTGATCTGACTGACCTGACCTGACCCGGTGTAGGTGTAGGTGTAGCTTAGGCCGTGTTTGGATGCAAAATTCTAAATTCCATTTTTTTTCCGACAAAGACTTAAATCTAGACGAAATAAAAAACGCATTGCGACTGCTGTCTGTAAATGGCGAGACGAATCTAATGAACCTAATTAGGTTGTAATTAGATGCTAAATTACTACAGTAATGCTACAGTAAATAATCTCTAATGGCGGATTAATTAGTCTCATTAGATTCGTCTCGCGATTTACAGATGAGTTTTATAATTATTTTTGTGATTAGTCTACTTCAAATGTAGAAAGATGTTTTTTTAAAATATTTACAACGCGCAACCAAACGGGGGCTTAATGAAGAAGTGTAAACATGGGATGAGACATGTAACGTGCGTGCAAGTATTTTTCTAATCCACTAGACACTAGTAGTTGTGCGTGGGTGCTGGTGCCAAGACAAGGCAAATACAAAAATAATCTGTACGTAGCACCATGTTTTGCTGTGAATCCTCCTCCCTCGCTCCCTCCACTTGTGTATTGGTACCACTACCACTCTGGAGTTTTTTTTTTGAAGAAATACTCTGGAGTTTTTGGAGCTGGAAGATCGAGGACATTTATTTCAATTGCATTGTATATCTAGTCTTAACTAGAAGAAATGATTCCTCTCGTCGTAGGAATAGGAAAGGGAAGCAAAGGAAAGGATTCTCCTCTCCTCGCATCGCAGGATCTGGGGAGAGATCGACCATACCAGTCCCCACGCCATCATCCCGTCTCCCTCCGTGTGGTTCGTTGGCGGCGGTCCTCAAGTAGCCGTCGCACGTGGAACACGAGACAGCTACAGCTTAAACACAAGAAGAAGAGGACGCCCCCGGTCGGGAGGAGAGGAGAGGAGAGGAGAGGAGACCAGACCACCACCACCACCACTCCACCCCCATCACAGAAACAGAGAGAGCCCTGCCTACAATGGCGGCGGCCCTCGAGTCTGGCTGGCAGGTGCGTCCTCTCCTTCTCACTCTCCAGCATCATCGATCTCTCCCTCTGATGCATGTAATTGGAATGTCGCGCACAGGCCCTGACTGCCAACTTCACCGAGTTCCAGCTCGCCACCGTCTTCACCTTCCTGATCCACGAGGCCGCCTTCTTCCTCTCCGGCCTCCCCTCCCTCCTCTTCGAGCGATTCGGGCTCTTCGCCAAGTACAAGATTCAGGTACGTTTGCCGACGTTTAGTTCCTCTTCAGCCAACGCCAATCTATCTGATCTGATTCAGTTCATTCGTCGATAGATTATCAGTAGTGCTCTGCTCACTAGTCACCCCTGCTGGTGCTGTGTTTAATTTCTGGTGAATGTTTCCTTTTCTCCGTCAAGGAAATACTACTGTATGTATTGCCTAGTATGCTGTAAAAGAATGTATATAATATATAGGACAATAATTAAGACAACTGGAGATAATGTCGAGAAAGGCAGGCAACCAGTTTTTCTTTCTTTTTACCTGTCAGTCAAGGATTCGGTGAGCAAAGGCCCGGAAAGATTATGACAGCGATAGATCAGATGCTTCTTGTTGTTTTGGCTTCTAGTATGGCCCAAAACAAGGCTAGCTAGGCAACCTTTCGCATTCTTCTTCTTTCATCCTCCCACGCAACCATTCTGGGCTCCAGATCCTGCTGCTATCGTACAGTATCCAAATCAAAAGGAAGGCAAGTATGACAAGAATTGACCATCTTTAAAATTGTCATCACTATGGCAGGTCACCACCTTGGGCACTTGCTTCTTCGCCTTGCAATAGTATTTTATTGTGCCAGCTCTTCACAAATCTAATTTTGCTTTCCCTAATACGGGATTGCCGTTGAGCTCATTGTTCCCTAAGAAAATGACTGCCACCCACCCAGGATTGACTCTTTTGCAACAACAATTGCATGCTGTGCCTATTTTCTTCTTCGTACATGCTACCTACTTACTTTTAAATTTACTCTAGAATGCGATGCCTGCACCCCCCCTGTGAAATAGAACACTCCTGCTAAGGATTTTGTCCCCTGTTTCTAGTGTAGTTCAAGTAAAAATTGGCTGATAATCCTTTTCCCTATCCCTCTTTTTTGTGATACAATACTTTATCTGCCAGAGCTTAAGTAATAATTCAATGAGCACCTACCTATACTTATCTTGCTACTATATCTATTTTGTTACATTAACCCCAAAAACCAAATCTGTGCATGCATCTTTGCAGAAGAAGAGCAACACCTCTGCTTATCAAAACAGATGTGTCCTGCGCCTCATTCTCTACCATGTCTGTGTGAACTTGCCTGTCGTGATTTTCTCCTACCCTGCCTTCAAATTCATGGGCCTTAGGAGCTCTCTTCCTCTGCCACACTGGTATCGGTTCGCTTCCTTCCTTCTCCTTTAATTTTACTCAGCCCACTTTATGTATCATGCAAAGATAATCTAGCTTCACTGGAAGAAAAATGTTTGAGATGCTATCTGCTGTATTTTCCGCAGGACGGTTGTCGTATCTCAAATTCTATTCTACTTTGTACTGGAGGATTTTGTATTCTATTGGGGGCACCGGGCACTGCACACCAAATGGCTATACAAGCATGTCCACAGCGTCCACCACGAGTACTTGACTGCATCTCTTTATATATGATCTAGCTGTCTTTACACAATGCATGCATCGTTTTTGAACCGTTCTAGTTGTCGGTCGTCTATGATGATTGACACACACAGTAATAATGCAAATCCGTGGTGCAGATATGCTACACCCTTTGGGTTAACTTCTGAATACGCCCACCCTGCGGAAATTTTGTTCCTGGGATTCGCCACAGTTGTTGGCCCTGCTCTTACTGGCCCTCATTTGTTGACCCTGTGGCTTTGGGTGGTGTTGAGGGTATTGGAGACAGTTGAAGCTCACAGCGGCTACCACTTCCCATGGAGCCCCTCAAATTTCCTGCCACTGTATGGCGGGTAAGTAATGATTATTAATTGTTGTTTCACTTTCACCTGAAATGAAAGTGGCCGTGGCCATGGTATATGGATTTCATCATGGCTCTACACCAAGTCAGGGAACTGAATTTCATCATGAATAATGTAGCTCGGACTTCCATGACTACCATCACCGTGTGCTCTACACCAAGTCAGGGAACTATTCCTCGACTTTTGTGTACATGGACTGGTGAGAAATTAATATATTGGCATTATTCCATCATGCAGAGCCCTTTTTTTATATATAAAACTTGTAGGTTGTTTGGGACGGACAAGGATTACCGCAAGGTGAAGGCCATGGAGGAGAAGGAAGGGAACAAGGATATGTAGATCATGCATGCATGAGAGCTGCGAATAATGAAGACAGGAGGCTATTAGCAGCACGTACTGTGTACTACAATCGTACGTAATCCTGGGGATTTGTGTTAGTTCCTGCTTTAATTTGTTTGGGCGGGATTGGATGTATATACATGGGATGGGATGGCGTGAACCATTTGGATCGGAGCTAGTAGCAAGATGATCGATGAGGTTAATAATGTGACGTTTAGTTTGCTTGCGTGATGAACTAATAATAATGTCAACAAATTAATAAAGCAAAAACTATATATAGCCGGCCTGTTCAGCTGCATAACACAGAGTACAGAGGCAGGTTTTAATTTGCATTAATTATTTGCAATAATAACTCATGATGGATCGATGACTGCAAATACTAATATAAAGCAAAGCTTGACTCCGGCCGGCCTGCTGGAGCAGTCATCTATATATATATATATATATATATATATATATATATATATATATATATATATATATATATATATGCTGCCAAATTAAACACATATATACCCTATCCCTCTGGTTCCTCCGGTGACAAGCGCCGTCTTGCCGGCCAGGCTCCACCGTAATTCCTTTGCCGCCGCCATGAATAGTGGCTCGGTAGTTCAATTCGGAGGGCTCGATCGGCCGAGCTAGCTAGTGATCATGCGATTTGAGGAGACAGACAGATAGATAGATATATATAATAATAAGGAAATCCGATATGATCCTAGCTAGAGCGCGCCTCCGATGGATATACTCCGTCTCTTGTCCCTTTTCTTCTTAGTAATAATCTCCGGGCACTACGTCCGATAGATCTATCACCATTGTTTAATTTACAATGAGAACGACGACCTTGGATTTGACGATGGTTTTGACGTCGTGCATGGCGTCATCTGGAGGAGCTTGCGTTGGCCAAGCACTTCTCGTGTCTTTCACATAACGGAATTACTCTTACTCGAGTGTCTTTTTGTAAGATGCTGTCGTCATCATCACTCAATTCTTTTTTTTCCTCCTGCAGTTGGTCACGGGCCATTTGTTTTATCTTGGATCGTGTGTTGTTTTCTCAATCAAGCTGGCCCTTCAGTTCCAGTTGGTGGTGTTGCAGCAGTCCGAAGGACGAGCGGCAGCCGGCAGGGCAGGTGGGCTCGCCAATTCCATATATTTTTTGGAAGATTTTTTTTCACCTTTCGGTGTTTACGATTTCAAATGCTAGCTTCCTCTCTCTTCAACCTTCCTATCCTCTCTCCCGTACACCGCATGTGCCCGACGCCGCCTGGGCGACCCCACCGCCTGCGCTCTTCACCGCTGCTCAGCACCGCCTGTGCCCTGCGCCGCCCTACGCTACCTACGGCTGCTTCCTCATTCTTCGGGTTGTCTTGTGTTGTAATGTGGTGATTTTCCCCCAATTTCCACAGGAATCGAACTGATTTTCATCTACAGAGCAATTGATTTCAGAACTTTGATTTCAGGTTTTAGGACTTCATCTCTAGAACAATTGTTCAAGCTTTCTTTTTTTCAAAGAAGTGTTCAAGCTCTCAAACAATTGATTTTACTACTTTTTTGTGTGTGTTTCACACTGTCTGTTCTTGTCCGGCATTCTCGATGGTTATGTTGTTTTCAGTTTTTCTCTCAAAAATTTGTTTATGCATATTGTTTTTAGACTTTTCTATTTTTATCAATTTTTTATTGCTTCCGCTTAGAAAATCGAGTGAATTAGACTCTGTTTGTTTTAGTCCCTGTCACATCAAAAGGAACCTTACTATATAGATTTAGGAGTATCAAATAAAATCTGTTTATAAATTTTTTTACACCTGAGTACTAATTTACGAGACGAATCTAATGACCCTAATTAATTCATAATTTGCTATATTGATGCTACAGTAACCATTCGCTAATCATGGATTAATGTATCTCATTAGATTCGTCTCCCAATTTAGCTCCGGGGTTCTGCAGTTAGTTTTATAATTAACTTTTATTTAATACTTCTAAATACTAAGATTCTTTTTGATTTGATATGGACTAAAGTTTAGCCTCTGAAACCAAATAACCTCTTGAGTGTAACATCCCAGTTTTTATCATGATTAAGGGGGAGTGTTGAAATTTAACTTCTAGAAGGTTCTATAAAAATAAGGATAAACCATGGCGTAATTTTGTTCACCATGACAAGGTTCTAGAATGTTCCACAAGAATCATGAGAAGACAAGAAGCTTGGATATTTTCTTGCCATGGTAAAATTTAGAATTTTCTAGAATTAGATATTTGTAGGGAACTTAGATATTTGTAGGGAACCTCCTAGAGTGTGACATGTGTCACTCATCCAAGAGGGTATGAGTGCCTATATAAGGAGGGTGTCACCCCTTGCCATGCTCCACTCCATCCCACACACATCCAAGGGCATGGTAGAAGTGAGCATAGGTAGAGTGTGCTAGGTGTGTGTTCCTTTGTTGCTTCATTAAGGTAAGCGTCTTTATAAGTGTTAGTCTCCCGGTTAAATTTAAGTACTTAGTGTATAAGTTGTGATCCATCGAAGGTTGGCTCTGCCACCCAGGATCAAAAAGGGTCTGGGCTTCATCGAAGGTTGGCTCTGCCACCCGGAAGCCAGCTTCATCTGTTGGTAGGCTCTGCCTCCCGGAAGCAAAAGGCGGCTCTGCCGTCAAAAGGACCCGGTACACTAAGTAACTAGAAGCTGACCGACTCTGAAGTGAGTTGGTGTAGATCCTCAACTTAGTAGGGCTGCCTCAATTTCCAACAATCACTAAAATAAAACTTATGTTGCAATTAAACTAGTAACGTAAAATAATACTAACGTCATACGTGGTATTACATAACTACTAGGTAAACTATTTTATACTCTTGCCTTGCGTTAGTACATTCGTTCCCTCCAGTAACCAACATACACATGCTTGCACCTATGACAAAAATCATCTCGTCTCTTTCCATAAAAGCCTCTCGAGTCACCGTACCATGCCATAATTCCCAGACAATCATGACAGCGCCTACCTCCTTTGCCATAACTTCATCATTCCCTGGAAGCCACAGAGTACCCACACCATTGACCTTGAAAAGACCCGTCATGGCAGCACCCACCTCGCTAAAAATCGGGGTCGCCACGCACAGTGCCGGCCAAGATTTTTTTCTGCCGAACCGCCTCACCCGCTCGCTCTCGCTCGCGCACGCGCGACACGCCGGCCCCACGACGGGACCACACACTACCGCCGGCACCACGCCGTGCCGCCCACTCCCTCGTCCCCACCTCGCCCACGCCGCTGCAGCGTCCTCGCCGGCTTTGCCGCCTCGGCGCTCACGCCTTCAGTGCTGCCACTGTTCGCGTTGACGGCGAGCTACCGCAGCCCACGCCGTCGCCGTCCTTGCGCGACGCCGCTGCTGCTCTCCTCGCCTATAAAAGGAGCAAGGCCGTGACGAGCCCCGTCACCAGCCCAAGCGCACCGAGCCGCTTCGCTCCACCAGCTGAACCACTCCTCCCGAGCCCAGCTCACTCACGAAACGAAGCTCCAATAATTGATCCTCTTCCTCGAGCTGTTCCACGCCAAGGTGAGATGGCAGGCAGCTCCCCCGACCATTAACTCCACTAATAAAGGCCCAAAACACCCCCAGGCCGTGAGCACTTAATCCAAATCATTCTACCAATCAATACTGTAAACTCAAAATCTCCTTCATATCAACTCCTTTTCACGTAACTCTTTTTCCTCCTATTTTCATCTCCATTTGAGCTTATTGCTTGCTTGTGTTTGTTTGCCGGTTGTGCCGTTCTCGCCCGTAGATCACGGAGTGACCGAGGAGGAGCCCGCCAAGGAGCCAGAAGACCCGTACCACGAGCAGGAAGCCGCCGCCGACGACGCGTACGCAAGCGAAGGCAAGTTTCACCGACACCTACGTGAGCGGTTGCATCCATGTGAGGACGTTTAGCTGTAGCCTGGGTCTAGGATCGATTACATATACCAGTACTTGAGTGATTGAGTGTGCTCATGCATGCATCTGAGTAGTCATGCATATCCAGAACTGAGAATAGGATACGAAGGGATCTGGCTAAGACCAGGGCAGCTGGGTATGCTGGAGCCGGCGCTACCGTGGTGGTAGACTGGCAGGTGAGTGCTACCGTGGTGGTAGGCTCGAGTTGACATGTTGAGGGATGGTTGCTGCCCTGATGAACCATAAGGACCGAGTTGTTTTGACATCTCACCTAGCTTACTTTCAGTACGACCACATGAGTTTGTATGGGCAAACCTTAGCCTAATCCCACTGGCTAACCTGGTAGTCGTCCGAGGTGGATATGTTTTGGGGTGAGACCTGGATTGGTCCAGACCCGAGGGTTTGGGGGCAACTAGTCGGGGTTGAGCCACGGCTGGGTGTCGGCTATGTTGGTTGTCCGTTCGGACAGCCGAGCATGTGGGTACAGTGTACGACCTCTGCAGAGTGTATAATCCATTCGAATGGTCCGTGTCCACGGTATGGACATGCTACGGTGTGGTCCTGACAACTAGTGAGCTACCTATTGTGGGTTGTGTCGGGAAAGAGTTGCATACCATTAGTTGCATTATGTGCTTATTATGTGTCGTGCATGTCAGTCCCCTCCCGTAGGGTGAGGTGGAGCTTGCTGAGTACTTTTGTACTCACCCCTGTTGATTTTTCTCCAGAGGATCCTGACTTTGTGCCAGAAGACTACGAGTAGATCGTGTCCGCACCCAAGCTGATCAAGTGGAGCCATGATGGACGAAGAGCTAGTCCTGCATGTCGCTATGCTAGTTGTCATCCTATGGTTGTTCTGTGTAGCTTTGTGTTGTCACTTTACTCCTCATGTACGTGTTAAATAAAGCTCTGTATGACTCTGGACTCCACTTGATGTAACATGTATTATGCCGGAGACCTTATTCGGTAATTAATACATGGTTTAACCTTGATCTTCGGGTCGGGGCGCTTCATTGAGCTACCTCCTCACTCGATTTTTCTTTCCCTGAACCTGCTCCGTGGCATGATTGTATTGCTTAAAAAGTTGACTGAGATGCATAAAAATAAACACCCGATTGTTATGTTGTCGTTCCCATTCTTTTAAAGCAACTCCAGCAATATCTCATAAATCGGACCTTCCAAATGCTAAATGGGACTGTCTCTATTTTGTAAAGGTTTATAATAAATTTGCTTCAACTACAATAATAATCATCAATTCTAACTTGTAGCAGAGGGTTCTCTAGAGACTCGAATAGATGGTGAATAAGGGAATTTGGAGCTCTCTCCAAAATAGAGGGTAGAGAGTATGTTGGAATACACCTTTTTGTTTAACCCTCTAAATATGCGATAAGAATGTTTAAAGGGTCTACTAGAGTTGGTCTTAACAAAATCAAGCAAAAAATATAGAGGAATCACCATTTTTTGGTGTCAGCATTACCTTAGCGTTGAATGCACTGAATGACCCTGTCACACTTAAAATACCTCGACAATCACATCACGTGCTGACAGTATGCATCACGTGCTTACAGTATACTCACGTGATGCGGTGGTCAAGATATTTTCCAGTGGAGCAAGGGACGGCCCACGTTGGATTATTGAGTGTATTGTACTCTCTCCATACCAAAATAATTGCACATCTAGAGTTTAAAATTTATCCCACAAAAAATTGCTACTTTAACTCAACTACCATAAAAGACAAGAGTATCCGGAGTCTTCTAAAAAAACAAGACAATACCTGGATCCTTCTCACAAAAGATAAGGGGTACTTTTGTAATTTCACACTATGCATTGGTTTGCATGTCTAGTCTTAGAAGTGCAAATATTATGAGGCGGAGGGATTAGGTACTTACGATATAACAGTATGTATAGCAAATTAGCTAGCTAGGTGCATATATACGTATGTACGTACAGGTATAGCCCCCGTGCCATGGTAGCTGTGTGTGGAAAGATAGAAAGATACACTACTTAAAAAAGAGTTTGTACGCCGGTTGAAAAGGTATTTGTAGGAGCGGGTTCAGTACTCTTTTATGCTTTCTGCAGCTAGAAATAACTGTTTTCTGGAGCAAATAACGTGCCCGCCCATGCAAACGTATTTGTAGGAATGGCTCTGCCTCTAGAAATCAATTTTTAGGAACGGTTAGACTATGGCCCGTCCCTATAAATTAATTTCTAAAAAATAAAAAAATAAAAAAAAATAAAAGAATACCGCAGCCAATCGACCACCACCACAAGCCCCTCTACTCTTGCACTTGGGTGGTTCGAACCTCTTACCTCAAGTTTCGCATATACTCTACTCTCCACCATACTACACAGTCACTTGTGACTATATGAGCTATGCCATTCTTTTGTATTAACTATAAAATTGATTTCTAGGACGTGTCATACTCTAGCCGCTCCTAGAAATGCATTTTTATGGGCGGGATACATCTCCACCCGTCCCTAAAAGTGATTCTCTACAAAACAAATAAAAAAGTAAAACTTCTACTTTATGATTATTGTGAACTATATATATAGAAAAAAGTGTCAAACATATTTTGTTATATATAAAAATTTTAAGATTCTGAAAACCTCACAATTTCGCTTGAGTTAAAGTTGGAAATTTTTTATTTATAACCTATTTTAAAATATTCGCCGGCACTTCCGCGCTCCAATGTGACACACGTTTCTCACAAGAATGCATGTGGTGCCACAACCTGTTTTTATTACGCCATGCGGACTGGCGTGACAAAAAGGTTAGATCTACAAATATTTATTCTGGTGGATTATTTTTAAGATAAAATTTAGAAATAGGTTAAAAATAAAAAACAGTTGCATAAGATACTAGTGTGAGGAGTCGATGAGTCCATGTAGAATGTACATCGAACTCTATGCATAATATTTTGAATCTTCTATGATGATAAAATTGAATGTACATCGAACTCTATGCATAATATTTTGAATCTTCTATGATGATAAAATTGAATGTACATCGAACTCTATGCATAATATTTTGAATCTTCTATGATGATAAAATTTCATTTAAAGTATGACGCCGTGCCAATTTACGAAATATTTGGACCTCTTTTATATAATTGCACAATCCATATCTATAATGCTTATAAATTTTAGAGAACTTAAAATAACTTTTTGGACTATTAAGTGACCCTAAATAAAAAAGATATCTACTATGAAATTTTAGGCCTCGTAATAAGCTCTACAATTTTGGTATAACGTTTGAATTCATCCGATATCATATGAAAATATTATGAATTTATTTGCATGAGACCATTTTTAGAGGTGGGTCAGTGATCCTTAGGTTCACCTCCAAACCCTTTTAGTTCAAATATTTGTACATTTTTTCAAAATAGGGTCTCACTATGAAGTAGGATAAATATTTGAACTAAAGAGGTTTGGATCCTAACGGTCACCAATGTACACCCTAGCTCAGACCATCAATCTCCTCCGAAAATTATTTTTAGGGGCAAGTGACACCATCACCCACCCCTAGTAAAGAATTTTTAGGGGCGAGTGATTCCATCATCCGCCCATAAAAATGCACTTTCAGGATGGGTGAATAGCTGGAGTAACCGCGCTCCTTTTGTACGAACAGGTTAACCTTTGGGCGGTCCTTAAAAAATGGGCACCAAATTATTTTTTAGTAGTGATAGATAGATATGATGCAGTAGTAAATAATAAATAAAAACACATTATTTTTTAGTTTAATTTGATTCCGTAGCTCCCTTTTATCTTAAAAAGCAGGTGCTCTCGCAGGCTTATGGTTAGTCGAGCTCACTCTCAACTTGACGGCATGTAAGGCTATCTATCTAGTGATCTCGGCTCGTCTCGGCTCGGCTTACCTCGAGCTAGCTCGTTACCGGCTCGGCTCGTTTGCTAGCTCGAGCTAGCTCGACTAGCTCATGAACCAACTCCAAAACATGGCTAGAGGCGGGTATAGCACGTAGGGATGGTAACAAATTGTGGCTCTAATAGTCTCTTCCTAATCCAATTTAACCTTTATGTATTTTTAACTCAAAATTGTATAAGATTAAATATTGGCTCTTAGATTATCTAATAAAATTTTAAGACACTTTGACACCTCTAATAGCATGTGAGGCTGCCCGCTGCGGTGCCAGGCTACGGGGAGAGTGGCACGGAGCATAGGGGTAGGTGCGGGCGGCGCGCCAAGCCGCCGGCCGTGATGTGGTGCTCTAGCCGCAGGTACACCACTCTGAGCCACCAGCCATGGTGCAGTGCGCAGGGCTGCAGGGTGCGGCGCGGAGCTTGCGGGAGGTGGGCGGGGCCGCCGACCACAGTGGCCCGGTGTGTAGATTGGGCAGGGGCTGTGGTGTCACGTGCTGACCGCGAGGCGCGACATGGAGATTAGGGCAGGGCGGCGGAGATTAGGGTAGGGCGGTGGCACGCACGAGCCCGCAGGCCACGGTGCGGCGCTCTAGCCATGGGGGCAGGGCCTGCCGCGGAGCCTTAGGGCGAGGGTGGCGCGCACGGAGCTAGGCCGCCAGCCCGCCTGCATGGCTAGTTGGCTGGGTAGTGCTGGAGGCGATAGGCTCTAAGGTCGGGTTTGGCACCGCTAGCAGCTAGCTTAGGGACAGGGGAGTCGGAAGGCAGAGGAGGTTTGGAAGTAGGGGGGGCGAGAGAGAGAGAGAGAGAGAGAGAGAGAGAGAGAGAGAGAGAGAGAGAGATGCATTTTATACAATTGGCTAAAATGGGCTGATGAACACATGCTAAATCTATTTTGGATTAAAGTGTAAGGCGACCTTTAGCTCGTTTGGCTCGCCAGCCAGCTTGAGCTGGCTCATTAATGAACCGAGCTAAAATCTTACCTTGGCTTGGTAATATGTTTCAACGAGCCGACCTGAACGAGATAGGGAACTGCGAGTTTTTTGACTAGCCTTAGAGACCTGGGTTGGAGCCCTGCCTCCTTCTCAAGATGGGGAGGCTGTCGTGTACTGCATTGCTACCTTCTACATAGAAATGTTTGATTACCCGCCACATTTTATATCAAGAGTTTAACTAAATTGGCAAGTGTTTGGGGGGGGGGGGGAGGGTAAACAACTAAATTCGGTAAGGCTATTTTAGGATCAATATGTGAAAGAATGCCTGCCATTATTCTTGTGCTTTGTTAATTAGACACTCATCTAAAGTTTTTTTTTGGGGGGGGGGTAAACAACTAAATTCGGTAAGGCTATTTTAGGATCAATATGTGAAAGAATGCCTGCCATTATTCTTGTGCTTTGTTAATTAGACACTCATCTAAAGTACATGTACAGCTGCGCCCTGTGCTGAGCGTTCACATGAACACGAACAATCAATAATAACCTCCCAGTGTAAAGTAGCTTTCATTTCACAGTACGTATATGCATGTGCTGTCGAGTTTACGTACGTATATGCGTATGCATTGTAGGGTCATTATGCCAGCAGCTACGTACAAGCTAAGGACGACATGGTGGTGATGGGTGGCGTGTGTGATAGAGGATGAGACAAGCAAGCAAGAATCTTTGCTGGCCGGCTCATGTGATATGATCCATGTCCAGCCACCAGCACTCTGATCGATCGATTAAGAAAGAAACAAGCACAACAAGAACGAAGCAATCTGTCATAGTCTCAGATGATGAACATTTATATGTACAGATCGATCCAAACAAATTAAATATCCCAGTTCAAATGACACTGGCTAGCGAGTAGCTAGTGGTGCAGAAAAGGATCTGATGATATGCTTCGATGCTCCTGCAAATTTGTCTGTCGGTCAGCAGATGCTGCAGCTAGCAATGGATGCATGCATGCATGTATAGGGCTGAGGCAAAACAAATTTACAGTGTATACAGCACGTACTGTCGCCAGCATGTACTGTATGCATGCACACATACACGACTAACATACAGTACTTACAGCTCGATCGCATGTATGATCCAGCATGCATAATGCAATAATATAATGAGACATACAGGAATTGAACAGCATCCTGCACTGCAGTACATGACCTGATGAACAGCAGCTAGCTGATCTGACAGCGAATATATAATGTGTACGACGTGCTGATGACCTCACTCCAGGCATGGTGAAGAGATCGATTAACTACAGGCATTAGCTAGCAGAGGTTGTACTTAACTGGAGCATATTAAGCAGGCAAGCAGCTAGCAGGGAACTTAGCATGCTAATGTATCTGATGAACACGCAGATCGATCCATCGATAAAAGTGGTAAGCGAAAAGACACGAATTGAAAAGTTTATTTGCTAGCTGCTGCTAGCAGTCAGTCAGTCACTCACATGCATGTGGATGCATCCGGCCAGCAGGGGCAAAGTGACAAACACAAATCGCACAAGCGTCAGCTTTATTATGCCCGCATGACTCCAGCCGGCCAGAGCGACTAGCTAGCTAGCTTAGAGTATTAGCAGTCCTTGAAGAATCTACGTACTAATTAGTTATTAAATGCATGTATGGCGACTGATCTGATCATTGCTTGTTATTGTTATTAGCAACCCCAGGAAGAGAATGAAGGACACCGATGCAATAATCAGTACACTCCAAGCAACAAATTAAATAAATTTAAAAAATAGTTAAGTGTCTCGCTCCCTGCTGATGCCCTCAATTTTTTTTAAAAAGAAATTAAATATAGCCGGCCAACGTGCGTAGTACTACCGGTGGTTGAGTAGTGCAAGTCTCGCTCGCCAGACCAGATGTATCTCTCGCGTCTTCGTCACCGGGTAAACTCACTCGCCAGACCAGATGTATCTCTCGCGTCTTCGTCACCGGGTAAAACATCAGGTATCAATATTTCTCTTTAGTACTGGATGAAAGTTCCACTCTGTACCAAAGTATGTTTATAAAAAATATACTAAATATAGGGAGAGGCGAAGTACGCACATGCGATGCCAGGATTCAAACCCGTGATCTCTTGTCTCATGCATACATCCCTTATCATCTCACCTACACAACACTTGTGATGCAAAAAGAGATATTTTCTATTTGAATTAACCCATGGATGACCCTTTAGTACCGGGTGATAATACCCGCCCGGTATTAAAAGATCCCTTTTAGGCCTCGTTTAGTTTTTTATCAGTTTAAGACATAAGTCCCGTCACATTGCATGTTTAAACATCAATTAAGAATACTAAATATAGACTTATTATAAAACTAATTTCATAAGTCGCGACTTACATGAGGTGAATCTATTAAGCCTAATTAGTCCATAATTTGACCGCTAATTGCTACAGTAACCATCCTCCACTAATCATGCATTAATTATATTTAATAGATTCATCTAAAACCTTAATTGCAATTTATGTAATTAGTTTTATATTAAGTTGGCATCCGAACATTCGAATTGACATCCGAATATTTGATATGATAGCTACTTAAAATACCAAACGAGACCCTAAAACCTCAAGATCCTTCGGTCCACTCCCAAAAGTATCGGTATGAATTAGGCCACCGGTACTAATGCTTGTACCGGATCTAGTTCACACTGGTACTTTTTGGGTGGACCAATAGCCCTTTTCGATCTACTAGTGTCTTATCATTTACCAAACTAGAGTACTGCAGGCCAATTCTCAAGATCTTATTAATTTTTCAAAAGACACTCCTACTGGTCTGCCATCCCTGAGAGCTTGGAGAACACATAAATAGTAGCAGTGTCCAACTAAACATTTATGCACTTAAATTTATCTAAAATATGACCCTATATATTATGGATCGGATGAGTGCACATCAATGTGCTAAATTTAATTGGTAGTAATATATATTATGGTGAAGTTTGTTATCGAGATTCTCCTAGAAATTAGCTAAGCAGGGGCATGATTGGATACGAATATATACTGAACTGAAACTAGCTAGTTTCTGTCAGAGGTGGAGACACGGCAAAGCATGATGAGATGATTAATTGACACAATCATTCCACATGTTACATCAGTGATGTGTGTGCATGCATCTTGGTTATCTCCTCCGATCCACCACTGATACTTGTTTATGTGTGTGATTGATAGATTTCCAAATAAATGATATGATGGAGAACATCACTGAAAAAATGCCAGAGGCTTCAACTCTTAGTCAAACACAGATCGAATGCATATGCTGGAATAATCCGGTTGGATTCACTCCAAGCGCTAACCGATCGATCGGAGCCCCCATCAATCTGTTGTGAGGTCTGCGTTTGTTTTCTGAGGGCGTAGGTCCGCGAATTGGGTTCTTTGATGGAGCCCCCCACCGGGTTGAGTCTCCGGCTCAGCACTTGTACGGTTATTTACTCTTTCAGTGGTAGGCGATGTGTGCGAGTGGCTTCTTTAATGTTATTATTACTAATATGTCAGCCCAGTCTTCCAAGGACCTCTTGTCTAAGACCACTCCGGCCTCTAGATCAATTAGTACGTCATTATTCTTGTCCATATTCTTTGAGAGAGAATTAGAGAGAGATGGAAGAAAACAAAATGGCACACCCACCCACTAATACCTAAACAGCAGTCTTTGAGAGAGGACTATAGTCATCTAGCTAATCATACAAATTACCCATCTCCAATCCGTCCCCAGCGTCGTCCTCCCTACTTCTCTCTCTCTCTGTCTCCCCCCTCTTCCTCCTTTTCCTTTTCTTCTTCACTGTTCCAGTTCCAATTTGCTTTGTTGATTCCTGCACATATATAGCAATACATACACACATGGCAATATGCCATCTTCTTGGTCTGTGATCTACTAGTTGCAGGCCTTGATTGCAAGCTTGCAACAACAAGCAGATATATATAGCTCAATCACCAGCAGCTAGTGCGCATGAACTCCACCGCCATGGATCAAATAGGCAAGTACTGGGGCATGTGGGGTGCAAGGAGAAGCGGCGGCAGCAGCAGCACCGCGAGCCCCATCCCTGCTTGGGCGGAGGCGGCGGCGGCGGCGGCCGGTAGCGAGCCGTCGTGGGAGGAACAGGCTTTTGCGCGCGATGCGGCAGCGCACCTCGGCGGCTGCGTGTGGCCGCCGCGCTCCTACTCGTGCACCTTCTGCCAGCGCGAGTTCCGGTCGGCGCAGGCGCTCGGTGGCCACATGAACGTCCACCGCCGTGACCGAGCTCTTCTCCGGCAAGGGGTCTCGTCCCCCGAAGACGTGCACGCCCCCAATGATCAGCCACAGCAAGGGTCTTTCCTCTACAGGGCAGCTTCTAATAACCCTAGCACCATGACGGCGACTACTGCGGCAGGTACTACTGCCGGCTCAGCAGCCAAATTTAAAGGGGATGCGCAGGACACCACTACTACTCCTACTTCCTACTTATCAACCATTATCAAGGAGAGAAAGAACACGCTCCTCATGTCGATGCCAGCCTCCATAGAGATGAGAGATGACCGTCAGGCCATACATCAGTGCGATCATGGGGACAGCGACGGCGAGGAGTCAGCAAGGACGACAAAGAGGAGGCGTTTGAATCATCCTTCGGCGGCGGCACTTCTGATCTTTGTGAAGCCTTTGGCGGCGGCTACTGAGGTCACAGGAGGAGGTGAATCATCACAGGCGTTACAAGGACTTGATCATTATGCAAAGGTACCACAAACAACAATCCCAAGCCCTAACTCTAGTTCCCCTCTTGTTGATCAACACGACGAAGTAGATCTAGAGCTAAGGCTTGGGACCACTCCAAAAGTTAGATGATACACAGAGAGCTAGTACATACTTCTGCGTGCAAATTAAAGGAGATCAATTTGTTTGGTCTTTTTAATATATCACTATTAATATTTCTAAAGAGATAGCTTTGGATAGGAGCGCTTGGAGACTAGCTATCAATGTGCCTGAACCTTGAACTTATTTCTTTCGGGTTTCATCTCTAGCCTACCCCAACTTGCTTGGGAAAAAAGGCTATGTTGTTGTTGTTTTAATTTATCACTATTCCTGCTGGATTGTTGATTGCTTCGTTCCCCAGTCCTGTTAATTTTCTCTCCTCCTTTTCCCCAATTCCTTTCTTGTGCTATCAGATCGTACATTTTTGGCCAAAGAGCTATTTGACATAAAGGTTTCTCTCTTTCAATCTCAACTATTGTTCTTGTTTCAATGCATGAGCAATTATTGTCAACCAAGCATGATATACACATGTTGGAGATGTTCCTCAATTGTTGTTTTCAGAGCATCTCTAGCATATTACTCATCTCTCATACCCTAAATATTTTTTTGGTTTCAACACCAATAACACTTTTGGAAGTCAATAATGTTGTAGCATATTACTCAAAGGATAGGGTAGGGGAAGAAATCCCCCTACATTTGAGTAAGAGGGAATGTATTTTGGTAATCAACAAAAATATTTTGGTGTTAGAGATGGAATTGGTAATCTGCTAGAACACCTCCCATTATCAAAAGAATAGTTTTTTTGGTATTGGAGAGAGAAATGAGTAATTTGTTGTAGATACTCTTAGATACTTAATACTTGATCAACTTATGCTTCTTATTGTGCCTCTTAACATGCATACCTTCAACTTATTTTTAGTTTTCCTCACTAGCTTGTTTACTTTTTGTTTTCATTTTATTTTTGGTTTGTTCACCATGAACTTTTTTGCTACAGTTTTATCCCTGGAATCATTTTTGGTTAATGCATGTATCTGGAACTTGATGCAGTTGGCCGTCTATACAAAAATAAATAAGCAAGCTCCCCATTTTTTCCCAAGCTGAGGCATTTCATCGAAGTCCAAATAAAAAAAGTTATTTGCATTTAAATCTGGTGCCAACGTATATATACCTTCATATTATATACTCTGCGAATACAATCTTGATTAGAAAGGTTAGGTTGGTTTGCTTGAGCTAATAATCAAGATCACAAGCAGACAGTAGAGAGGACGAACCGACGGAGTGGTCATGTTGTTTTCCTATGTACTTCCAATACTCATCATGTGAGGGGCAATGCAGCTCATTCACATATAAATTAATTATTATATCATATCAAATTGTAATTCCAGGTACACATTCTAAATTAAATAATTATTTGCGTACATCTCTCGACCCTTCCCAGCCTCTTTACATACATACTCCATACATAATGACTTGCTTGCACAGTTGCACCTATGTTTTTTTTGGAAAAGGGAACTTTTATTAATTTCAAAGTGAGGTGAAGTTGCACTAATGTACTAGCTACATCTACGCTAATTGACTATTGCATGCACATATACGTACTCAAAGGGGGCCGGGGTAACAATGGCAAGAATTATGGTACAACTTTTGAATCACATAATGAATTTATTCTAGGGAGAGATCGGGAGTATAAGCTGTACTTCCTTTCATGGCTCTTAGAAAAGAAATGCAAGCTACACTTGCTTCTTTTCTTTGCCAATTTCCTTCTACCATAGAAACACGTTTGATATCTATCAATTCCCTGGTCCCAATTCCCTTAAATCTAAGCTAATATAAACTTTTGTGACTGCTAATAAATTTATACTTTGACAAAAACATATCAGTCAGCTGATTGATGGGATCTGCCATGCTGGTTGATCTGGATTATAGAAAAACATGAATTACTCATCAGACAAAAATTCATAGTATCCATATTATAAAAAGCAACAAATCAATACTAGATATATTATATTTGCCAACAATTTTGTATGAATTGGAAATAGTTTTGGTGTCTTTTATTATTTTTCCTCAAGTGCTTGACAATATTTGTAGTATATTTGCACCTTTGCAAATGGTTTTATTAAATCACCATTCTTAACAAACTTATGATTCCCTGCAGTTATGATAGGTAGTCATACAGGTATACTAAAAAAAGTTGGTCATTTGTAAAAAAAAATAGTGTTAGGATACGTTAGAAGTCTTGTAGGGAATAATCACCTTTTACTGGTTATCTTCTAGCATTATTCTAAAGACGGGTATGCCTGGATGCCTAGACGGCGCCTGGGTAATAAGGTGTGGCTGTTGACCAAGGTGAGCTAGGTCCTGGACATCTTTACAACACAGGTCTCTAGTAATAATTTTTGCGAAGCATCCCTTATATCAGCATGCCGCATGTTGACCATGGTTGCAAGCTACTTCATCCATGTCCGTGGGAGGTTGTAGCCATCTAGCATAATGGTTGGCTGTCACCATTTGGATTAGGGTTTTGTGGTGGAGGTTCTATAGTCTATAGAGGTCGATGAGAGGGAGGCACCACACCATTGCCTGTGGTAGTGGAGGAACACATTTGGGCAAGGGTTGGAGGAGGTAGGGAGAGCTACATCCTTTTAGGGAAACGATTGATGGAGAAGATAGTAAAGGGTCAAGAAATTATAAACTTTTTTAACTAGTGTAAAAGGGTCAAGAAATTATAAACTTTTTAAACTAGTGTAGGAAAAATTGCAAATTATGGACGAATTTCTATATATCTCAACAGAAAAAGACTATAATCTCCTATTAGTATTCATATTCCACATTTTGAAGCTTCTACTCTCACATAAAGCTTTTGCTTTGATAAACCACAATTGGGTGAATTTTTTTACCATGAACTTGATTTTAATATCGTTCCATTAAGAATTCTTTGCTTTCTTAAAGCATCAGGATTTGTAAATTATTGATGGATGGAGCAACTAGATATATGTAGCCTTTGGGCATTGGCCATGGGCACTCAAAGTGACTAGTGGGCCACTATGACCTAGGTGGAGACCCAACGGCTAGAGTAGAGGGGCCATAAGAAGGGGTGGGTGTTGCGCCGCCATGGAGGGCATGCAGTCATTAGGCAGAGGAGGAAGGGAAAGGTGTGACATGTCCTGTGGGCGTGCGGGTAATGATTCAGGCCAGCAGAGCTAGTTAAAATTGCGTTCTCATCATAGGTATGGTGTTGTGCCTCAAATATATGTAGTGGGCCGGGGTTGCCAAATAAAGATGCCACTTACATATATTGTGATATTCCTATATATATATATATATCCTTACAGATATTGTTTAGCTATAGCATTGTAGTGAAATAAGTATAAAACATATATACATTGTTACGCAATTAGATGACATCTACATATACATAATACATCCCTATATATGTTGTGTTAGAAAGAATGAAGTGTAGGAAGTAAGCCTTATTTATTTATGGCTTGATGCCTTAGCTTGCTTGTCGTGTGGGTACGTAGTCGTAGTGAACTGAAAGAGTACCTGCAATGAATTCCAAAAGCAAAGCTAGCAGCTGATTAATATATAATATATACAATATATATATATATATATATATATATATATATATATATATATATATATATATATATATATATATATATATATATCAGCCACATGTATACGTACTACACTGCCCTGCTGACTGCTGCATGCATCTGACCTAATCGATGCTGCCATGGAATAATTCAAAACACTGTGCTACTGCATGCATATATATCAGATTCCTGCTATGTACTGTTGTTGCATGCTTGCAGAGAATATTTACGCCCAAGTCCAGCATGCATGTGGCTTGATTATATTATTGCAGCTGCAGCTGATGGTCGATCCATGCATTGGCCATTGTCCATGCATGAGCATGATTATATCTTGCACTGAATTCAACTGTTATTAGCTAATGCATATATATGCCTTATACAAATCTCTATACGAGTATTCTAATAAGAACCTATCGGTTATGTTTGGGACCAATTTTTTTCTAAGTTTCCTTTGTATATGTTTTTTTTTTTAAAAAATGGGTACCTATCTACTAACTGTGATGGCGCATTCACTGGTTTTTGTGAAAGGGTGTACGCAATTTTTGTGAGCTACCGAACACGGTTTTTGTCATTTTTAACCATGGCCGTGTTCATCCCACCACGATCAGTTTCTACCTGTTTAAATATGATTCCATGTGTGGATGCCGTTTCTATCGAAATCGGCCATTTTCATTCCTGGCACACATCATCACATTTTTGGCCTTCCGTGAGGTATCGCACTCAATTTTTAGATCTTTTCACTCAGGGCCGTTTTCATCCCTTCACAGTTGATTTTCATCCACATGTGGGTGCTGTTTCTAACCATTTCCACCAAAAGCAGTTTTGTTGCGGATACCCATCATTCCTGACACCCACCCGCCCGCTAGGATATATAAACGAGGGTAGGGATACCTAGATCGGCAGACTCAATAGATTAACCCAACACTCAACCATAGGACGCAAGCAATATACCCAAAACATGACTTAGGGTATTATGCTACTCTAGCGTTCGAACCTATCTAAATATGCGTTTTCTGTCCTCACTTTTACCTACAAGCTCCAGGTCATGCGATTCCCCACCGAACAATCTCCTACCTTAGGGTATACCTTCGATAGATTGGTGGTAATAAAAATGCTGATACTATAGCATACGATTTTGGGCCATTTCCATCCCTCCACATCCCGTTTCCACCATGTGGGTACCGTATTTAACTGTTTTCACCAAAATCGTCGGTTTTTGTTTTGAGCACCCACTGTCCCTTTTTTTTTGCTTTCCGTGAACTATTGCACATGATTTTCATCATTTTCACCCAAGCCCCCATTTTCATCCCTCCACAATAAGTTTCCACACGTTTAAATATGATTACATATGTGGGTGCTGTTTCTAACTGTTTCCACCAAAATCGTCCGTTTTTGTTCTGGCCACATATTAGCCCGTTTTTTACCTTCCGAGTTATATAGCATATGATTTTTGGCCGTAACTTGGGGCCGTTTTCTTCCCTTCGCGATAAATTTTCACCCATTTAAACATGATTCCATATGTGGGTGGGCAGTTTTAAACTATATATATCTACTAAAATAGGTCGATTTCATTGCGGACACCCATCAGCCCATTTTTGGACTTAGATGAGCTATATATATAGCACACAATTTATAGCCGTTTTCATCCCTCCATGACCTATTTGCATCCGTTTGAACATGATACTATGTACGGGTGCCATATCTAATTGTTACCACCGAAATCGACCATTTTGCCCTTTCAGCCTTCCTTGACCTACATATATAGCACATGATTTTCTTGTCACTTTCTTCTGAGGCCTCATTTCCACCAGTTTGAACATGATTCTATTTGTGGGTGCCATTTCTAAGCGCTTCCACGGTAATCGGCCATTTTCGTTCACCCATAAGCCTACTTTTAACTCCGGTGAGCTATAGCACACGATTTTTGGGCGTTTTCACTCTGAGCCGTTTTCATCCCTCAATGATCCGTTTGCAACCGTTTGAATATGATACCATATGTGGGTGCCATTTCTAACTATTTTCACAAAATTAACCATTTTCACGCTAGGCACCCATTGGCTTATTTTTTGCCTTTTGTGACCTATAGCACACGATTTTTGGCTGTTTTCAGCTAGGGCCGTTTTCATCCCTCCACGATCTGTTTCCACCCATTTGAACTTGATACGATGTGTTGGTGCCATTTCTAATAACTGTTTCCACCGAAGTCGTCTTTTTTTTTCGCTCCGGCCACCCATCGGCTCGTTTTTAGCTTTGCACGAGCTATCTTCACCCAAGGCCATTTTCAACACTCCACGATCAGTTTCCACACATTTAAACATGATTTCATGCGTGGGTTCTATTTCTAACTATTTCCACGAATAACGGAGGTTTTGGGCACTTCAGCCAATTTTGACCTTCCATGAGCTAGCACATGATTTTTGACCCTTTTCACTCAACGCCCTTGTCATCCCTCCACGATTAGTTCCCACCCGTTTCAATATGATACCATATGTCGGTGCCATTTCAAACTGTTACCATCGAAATCAGCCAATTTCGCTTCGGGCACCTATTAGCCATTCTTGACCTTCCGTGAACTACATGATTTTTGGCCATTTTTACTTGGAGCCATTTTCATCCTTCATGCTCAGTTTTCACCCGTTTGAACATGATTCTATTTGTGGGTGCCATTTTAAACGGTTTCCACTAATACAGGCCATTTCATTCTGAGCACCCATCGGTCCATTTCTAGGCTTCCGTGAGCTATATATGGCACACTATTTTCTATCATTTTCACTCGAGGCCATTTACCCAAGCTTGGTTGAATTTTTCACCTATCATTTAGAGTACTAGGTACAAATCATATTGGGTCATCATCAGCAGGACCATGGCAATGCTTTGTTTTAATTAAACATCAAATTTCCCTTATCCATATCAGTTCTGAGTCGGTTGTTTGAAGCCTAGAGAAGCCCCCCAATAGGGTCATTCATGATCCATCCCCCGACAATCACGTGGCGGCCCGCTCTCACAGCGGGAGCAACCTGAGCAATCCACCAGCAACCGACGAGTTCAAGGTCGGGATCCTCGAGCCCAACCCTCAGAGCCAATCCTTTTCCTAAAATTACAAATGTATTTTGCTAACTTTCCTTGCCTACATTGTTCCATTGGCAGGAGGTTATGAAGACATGGCGCGATTATAAGTACGACTGAGCATGGAAGGTACTTGATCCTTCAAATTCTCATGGGCCGCTGAGGTCGCACCAGGTGTAAGGATCGATGGACCAAGAGGGGGGGGTGAATTGGGCCTTTTTCAAATTTCTAAAACAAGGTAAAGCAACCTTAACCTATGCAATACTAGTAAGGCTCAATTCACCAACCGGCTAGCTAAGCAAACTACACAAGCTTACAAAGATACAACTAGATATGAAACTAAGCAAGGTAGAGCTAAGCTATGATCTCTAAGGTCAAGCACATGAATAATTGCATGAAAGTAAGTGCTTGAAAGTAAAGAGTGGGCAAGAGACAATCGGATTTTTTCCCGTGGTGTCAATGTGTTGGCACACACCCCTAATCCATGTTGTGACACTCACTAAGAGGCTTGTCACCTCCCAAGTCACCGAGACGAGGGCGCTCACTAAGAGTCTCCATTCACCATCCCGGCGTGGTGGAGCTCAAGCCACGTACAAACTTCTTCGGGCTCCCACAATCGTTGGCAAGCTCCAGAAGAAACACCTTCAATCACCAAGATCGCCTAGGTGCTGCCAATCACCAAGAGTAACAAGCTAAGGCCTTCACTTGAGTAAGAACCGATCACCAAGAATGGATTCACACAAGCTTCTCTCTACTCAAGTCCTTAATCTTGCTTCTTGAATGATTGAATGAACAAGTATGTGAAAGATGAAGCTCAAGGTGGCTCTCAACAATGTATTAGTGTATGAATGTAGCCTGGTGTTAAGAGAGTGCAAAATGACCCATTGGAGGGGTATATATAGGCAGCTCACACGAATAGAGCCATTAGAGAAAAGCTGCCAGAAAACTGCGTAGCGCCGGTTAATCCGACGATCCTCCAATAGCCAGCGTCGGTTTAACCGATGAATGTAAACTGCCCCTTCTGAAAACTAGCCGTTACAACTTGGGCAGATTAACCGACGTATCATCGGTTTAACCGGTGAGTGTAGTTGTCCACTGATCAATTGAAAAACCATGTCTCTGGACAACTGCACCGACGTTAACTCAAAACCATCGTCGGTTTAATCGGTGAGTACAACTTCAGAAATCCCTGGAAAAACCATCTCACTGGTCAATTGCACCGACGTCTCAATTCAAACAGCGTCGGTTTAACCGGTGTATAGAACCTTGAAACACCCTGGAAAAACCAACTCTGGACTAATGCACCGACGTTAAATTCAAACACGTCGGTTTAACCGGTGTATTGACTTGTCCAGACTCTGCTGACTTCATTTAACCGACGTATAGAAAAAAAGAAAGCGTCGGTTAAACCGGTGTTAAAGACTTTTTCTGATTTTGCCTTTTCTGATTTGAGTCTTGAATGAAATCCAAATATTCTTGAGATATAAGTTGAAAACCACTTATTTGAACTTCTAGGAACCTGAGTGACCATAGTGTGCATCCATTTTTGATTGACCATGTCCATGCTCAAGTTACTCGGCCTTAACCCCTCTTAATAGTGCGATCACTACAAAACTATAAAACCTATACTAACCTAAGTGTCCTTCTCAACCTTATGACACTTAGGACTAGAAAGATCCTTAGTCTTGACATATAATTGAGTTGAATACCGAGATCGCCTTTTTGAATAATGAAATTGAGGGGCCTCTTTTGACATATGACCAAATGAGCGATAATGATCTATTAAGCTGCACAAATTCATTAGTCACAATAATGGTTATCATTAATCACCGAAACAAACCTTGAGGGCCTAGATGCTTACACCAGGCACCGCGCGACATGCGCTACCCTTCCGACCGTTGCACCCTGCCTACAGCTAAGTTGTTTCAAAGGGTGGTAGGCCGTTAAGCAGAGATAATAAATCTTTCTGAGGCCCCTGCCGACATCTCCAACCTTCCTAATATCGCCGTCAACCACCACATCCCGCTCGTGAAATCAACCCGATTCCCTTTCAAGCTGCGCGCATTGTCTATCAAGGTTACCCCATGCCTTAGGACCAGCTTACCCATGTGCAAATGTCATTCACATGAAACCTTTCTCTTTTTCGACCTTCAAAGTTCTCATTTGAATATTTGCTACTCCTACCACCAAGATCTGCACCGATAGCAGCTCCGCCCAGGCTCGCGCCCCGAGTTTTGCAGCCGCCACCAAAACCTTCCTACTCATCAGGGCATGGTGCTCACGAAAAGATGGAGTGGGCTGCGCGCTTTAGCACTATCCATTTTTGAGGCTAGTTGATTCAACCGATGCGTTGTTACACGCTACTTACCAGATTTCAACTTTGATGACAAGAGCCACTTGTGGGTTATAGGTTAGCACAGTTGGGCTGTACTAAAGCCCACATATCCTATTGGGCCACAAGTTGTACCTAGATTATGTATTGTCCGAATCTACAAACTCTACAAGTTATACCTATATTAAATGTTGTCCGAATCTACAAACCCTACTAAGTCACGTTGTCCAGTCAATGCTGAGCCTTATATTTCCACTTAAAAAGTTATATATAGCCTACAATCTCCGCGGCTCATCTATGATCATCCACAATGATATGATTAACCATGCAGTAGTTTCTATACGACAGTGCACTGGTGGAACATCAATGCAAGGCCACTGATGCCCAATTCTTCAATTTGAATTAAATATTCCAATCATGTAACCACACAAGATCAAGTTGGAGCTGTTCTGCAATGCCAAGGCTCTACGAGAAATTATACCCTTCGGTTCAGCGTTCATCTGAAAGTGAAACACCAGATGTTAATAACTCTAGGGAAAAAATTGTGAAAAGGTATTACAGGCCAAATATCCTAGTATCTCATTACACTCTGTTGGCATGGCTAAACGGCTCCGGATCGCTAACCGCTCAAGCCCGGATGACTCACTCCTCACGTCGCACACGACGCTCTCCACGCGCCCATGTCCCGTGCCGGGTGCGCACCGCGTCGCCCGCGTCCATCGCGCCCCGGCCGCGCCCATGTACCGGCTCCAAGAGCCCATGTTGTACAAGTATATATACCATTTATGTGGTCAATACAAAGCGTGGTTGATCCAATCTTCTCTCTACACACTCAAACTACCATGTTAGAAATAAAGGGGATATAAATAAGTATAGTCCAATAAGGTAGATCTGTCTAAATAGGAGACCTAACCTCTACAAAAACTCATGCAAAATATCCTTTGTAAGTACTCCCTCGTACTCGTAAAGGAAATCGTTTAGGAAAAGATTGAGTCAACCCCTGGAAATATAAATCATGAATAACTCTCAAGTTGTTGAGTTTGACAATGTGAAATTCACATGAATAGATTTATCTTGAAAAATACTTTCATAAAAGTATACTTATATCACTTTTTGATAAATATTTTTATAAAACCAAGAAGACAAAGTTGTGTTTTGGAGACCGTGTCGCTATCCAAAACGACCTCCTTTACGCGTAGGGATAAAGTGGCTAACCCCATCAACCATTAGCACAATTCAGAACTACAATGAAATGAATTATAGTACTCAAGGTAAGCACAATAATATGAAACAATCACAAGAGCAAAAAATATAGCTGAAAGGTAAATTTAAATAACTGGAAATTGGATACACCTGGTAATTAACAGGGTGTGATTTGCCACATTGTTCTCTCTTCAGGCACATTCCCATCCTCCAAGTTCTAATTCAATTGCCTGTGATAGTAATGTAAAAAATACATTGGCAGCTAGTCTAGATTCGTGTGCAAGCTTATGATTCACTTGTTATACGCCTAAGTGCTGCTTATTTAATTTTATTGGCGCCACAATGTGATTACATCACATTTAAGAAATTCAGTGTCCAAGTCCATCATGTTATGAATTTGAAATTTGAAGCTGTGTGTTGTTTCTAGATAACATGAACATGGCAATTTTTGTGGACAGTATGCTGCTTACCAACACCCCCTTCCTCTCCCTGACTCTCTCCCCCTTTGGCGTCAAAGCACCAAAAATGCGAGCTACTGGTCCGGCTGTCGCGGTACGGCAAGGAAGCGATCCGGGTCGTCATCGTCGTCGTCGTCGTCGGACGGTGAACCCTCGGCGACGGACGGGAGCTGCTGGTCAGAACTGCCTGCTGGATATGAACTGACTGGGGGTGTAGCTGTCGTCGAGGCTCTCGTGCTAGCACTGCCTGGAAGAGGGTCCGTAGACGTGGTAACCGGCTCAGCAGAAGATGTGTCAACATCTGAAGTAGTAAGTGCTGAAGCTGCTGGCTGTGTCGACTGCTGAAGTAAAGAACCCTCTCCTCCTCCCCCTGAAGGTAGTGTCTGTGGTACGACGGGGAGGGCGACTGACTGAACTGCCGATGGAGAGTCCTGGAAGAGTGAAGTCGCTGGCAGTGGTGAGAAGAGTGGACGACCGGCAGACCCAAGAAGTGCGGACATCGAGAACGTGGTCTCTGGTGTCGCCGTAGTAGCTGGAGCTGCAGTAGGGGCTGGAGCTGGAGTGACTGCAAGCTGAGGTGCTCCAACACCCTGAAGACCTGGCTGTCCTGGCTGCTGTGGGGTGAGTCCGGTGTGAGTGTAAAGCTGTGTAATCATCCCGAACATCGCCATCATGCCCTGCTGCATCTGCTGGAACTGAGCGTTTGTCCTCTGTGAAACTCTGTCAATGAGCCCGACAAAACGCTCCTCCGCTGCAGTACGCTCTCGGGCGGCCTCCCTCTGTATCGCTGTAACCTGAGCCTCATGGGCTCTCCTGGCCTCCTCCTGAGCGATCTGATCCTCTCTCTGCTGAGTAACAAGCTGCTGAAGAAGAGAGGTGAGCTCGGACGGCTGAGTCACCTAGGACTCTGTGACAGTGGCAGGTGCTGGTGACTCTGGAGCTGGCTCTCTAGACCCCCCTGCCTCGTGGTCGTGACTAGCTGGGGCTGCTGCAGGAAAGTACTCGACGTCCTCGGAGGAGTCTGACTCAAGCTCAGACCAGTGTATCTCATCATCTCCTCCGGGAAGCTGTGCCTCGGCATCTAGCAGTGCCTCATCCTCCTGTGCCACTCGGGCCTGTGCCTCAGGCGACAACTGTGCCATGGCAGCTCTCTCTGCCTGTCTGCCTCTCCTCCGGTCCTGGGGAGCTGTCGGACGGTAAACTGGGAACCGGGGAGCCTCGTCCTGACGGTAGACTGCACTGACGGGTGACTCAGCTGCACAATCATAGAACAGATATAGCTGATCCAGTGAGCATACGGAAACTGCCTCACGACCCCCATCCCGTCAGTGATAACATCCTTGATCTCAGCCAAAATGAAGTCAACTATATCAAACGGCTCGTGAGTGAGGATGTGAAGTAGTAGCAACTGCTGCAGACCTGTAAACCCCTCTGGGTAGCCACTCCTCGGTAACAGAGTCCTCCGGAGTGCCATGTGAACAGCGTACGCCTCTGGGGTCAGCAGGCTGGGGACTCTGGCGTACGAAGCTGGGAACGGCTGGCGGAAGCACTGAGAGATCGCCTCGTGAGAAGGTGCAATCCCGCCAATCATGGCTCTGCGCGGTGGATCTGCATCTCCGTATACCATCTCGTGCAGGGAGACGTCGACCAAGTCAACTCCAAGAATCCCTGCTATAGTTGCCCTGGACAGACCAAAGACCTGGCCTCCAAACACGAAGTGTACTACTTTGCGCTCTGGAGCTATCCAAGCTGTGGCATAGAACACTTTGACCCTGTCCTTGATATATCTGTTCTACTCTATCTGAAGTAACCTGGGCAGGCCTCTGAAGTGAGCGAAGTTCTCTCTGACGTCTGCTCCCCCTGCGGCTGTCCTAAGTGACACCCAGTCAAGCACTCTGTGCGGGAAGATCCTGTGGCCCCTCCTCTGGTAGGTCTCGTAGAAGCTGGCCTGAAGTAGTGTCCAGAACCTACGGTCGACCCTGCTGTCACGGGTCACGGGGAACCAGTCCTCCTCCCCACCACTCCACCTGAGCCTCTTGACCTTTGCCGCATTGGCCTTTAGGGCCTCGGCTCTACGAGCTGCTGCTGCTGCGGAACTGCGAGGCTCCTGTGGCTGGTGACCTCCTCGTGTCCTCGGTCCAGTGCGATGCTCGGTCGCTGGTGAAGACTCTCCTGCTGGGGATGTCTGCCGAGTGTGGCCAGAACGTCGTAGAGTCGGTGACCCCTGTGTGTTGTGCCCCTGAGTCTGCTCGGACTGCGCTGCATCTGAATCTGCATCTGAAACTGAGTGATCTGACTCTGCAGCTGTCGGCTCCCCCTCAGACGTATCACCCTCGGTCAGCTGTGTAGTGGCCCTAGTGGCCCTGGCACCTCTGACCCTGCCCATGCCTCGACCGCTGCCCCTGCCCCTAGCTGGCTGCTCTCTGATCGCGAACGGGCGAGCACAGCCTGATGCCTGCTCCTCGGCGGCCTTGGCCACCATCTCGGCCCTCTCGGCCTCTCTCTCTGCACGAGTCCGCTTGCGGACGGGCTTCTCGACCACGACTTCCTTTCCCTTCCTCTTCTCGCGACCCATGTCGGTCAGGCAAAACCTCGAACACCTGGTGAGCGCAGAGTGGCTGCGGTTGTGGCGTGGACGGCGTGGAGGCGCGGCTGCGTGGGTGGCACGACGTGCGGGAACTGCGGCTCAGACGCGGCGGTGGTGCGGCGTAGCAGTGGTGGCGGCGCGGAGGCGCTTGGGCGGCGTAGGCGGCGGTGGTGTATGGCCGGCGCTGGAGTGGAGTGATGCGGTGGCGCGGGCTGTGCGTGGAGGCGCAGTTGCGGGTCGGCGACAGCGGCGTGCAGTCGAGCAGCGGCGCGGGATCGAGTCGGGTGCGGAGCGGCGGCGGCGTGAAGGGTGAAAAGAAAACAGGGGCCGACGGTGCGGGCAAGAGTCATATATGATAGGTGGGCCCCGCGTTTTTCCTTGACGCCGGTTAAACCGATGCTTAGGTTTAGAGCGCCGGTTGATTGCATCGGTTCAGTTCACCCGAGACTCTAGCAAAATTCATCTGAGCACCGGTTGATCCGACGTAATGCATTTTGAACTCGCCGGTTAAACGCTGCTAACACCGGTTGATTGCTGGGTCAGATCTGAGTTATGTTCACCGGTTGATCCGATGCTCCGAAATTTGTATACGCCGGTTGAACGCCTGTTTTGACTGAGCTGAGGCTGAAACTTAGTAACGCCGGTTAAACCGATGAGTTAAAAACCATTGAGCGTCGGTTTAACCGGTGAACCCAAAAACCCCTCACTTAGCTCACTCTTCTATGCTAAGTCCAATAAACTTATAAAATTTAACTAAACTCAAGTTAATGGACTTGCATAGGCGACTTTACCCCTCAAAATAAATAGGATAGCACACTAGCTTAAATAATTTTCTTTTTAAACACAAGGAAAAGCCGCAAAGCGAGACAAAGCGCCAAATAAAATGTATGAGCCTTGTCATAGGAATATTGAAGATAGAGAGATTCAAACTCATCATGACATGACTCACTAGGCAATAACGCACCTAACACTTTGCTCTTTTCACTTTTCATGAATTAAGATCTTGTATATGAAACAAGTCTCATTTTCATCAAGTGATCTCCTTTGTGACCCTTACGCATGCAACGATAATGCAAACTACAACCACATGCGAAAGAAGAGTAAACATGAAGTGCACATCTATATAACAAGGAATGCATAACACGAATTTAAATTCTACTTGTCAAGTTTGAACCCACGGGAAGCTTCTTCATGATGAGCCTTTCTACAAGCCTAGAGGAAAACAAGTGGACCACCACCTCTAGCTAAACTCTTGCTCATCACTATCTTACCATGGTTAGACAAGTGTCCTATATGTATGCATTTTTCTATATGACATGGCAACTTACATGATGTTTGCCGCATCTAACACATTAAGCTCATTCCTTAGCCAAACAAAAGTACTCTCGTCTAATGGTTTTGTGAAAATATCCGCCAATTGCTCCTCGGATCTCACACCTTGAAGAGATATGTCTCCTTTGGCTTCGTGATCACGCGAGAAGTGATGGCGAATATCAATGCGCTTTGTGCGAGAGTGTTGAACCGGATTTTTGGCAATTTTTACGACACTTTCATTGTCACAAAGAAGTGGTATCCTATCTAGTTTCACACCAAAGTCCAAAAGGGTTTGCTTCATATATAGGATTTGGGCACAACATGCACCGGCCGCTATATATTCCGCTTCCGCGGTGGACAAAGCTACGGAATTTTGCTTCTTACTCGACCAAGAAACTAGAGAACGCCCAAGCAAGTGGCAACCCCCGGAGGTACTCTTGCAATCCACACGGCTTCCGACAAAATCCGAATCCGAGTATCCCAAGAGATCTAAGCTAGCTCCTTTGGGGTACCACAAGCCTATGCTTGGGGTGTGCTTGAGATACCGAAGGATCCTATTCACAGCCGAGAGGTGTGATTCCTTTGGGTTTGCTTGAAAGCGGGCACACAAGCACACACTAAACATTATATCGGGCCTAGATGCGGTAAGGTAAAGCAAAGACCCTATCATAGAACGATAGAGGGATTGATTATCCGGTTTACCGTCCACATCCAAGTCGAGATGCCCATTGGTTGCCATGGGTGTCTTGATTGGCTTGCACTCATCCATCTTGAACTTCTTCAAGATATCTTTAGTACACTTTTCCTGATGGATGAATGTCCCTTCCTTCAATTGTTTGACTTGAAAACCAAGGAAGAAGGTCAATTCGCCAATCATGGACATCTCGAATTCCCTAGACATCATGGTAGCAAACTCATGGCTTAGTGAATCATTAGTTGAGCCAAAGATAATATCGTCAACATAAATTTGACAAATGAAAAGATCCCCGTTGACGTCTTTTGTGAACAACGTGGTGTCCACCCTCCCGATCTTGAAACCTTGCATGATTAGGAAGTCACGAAGCCTCTCATACCAAGCCCTTGGAGCTTGTTTGAGCCCATAGAGTGCCTTGTGCAACCTATAAACATGGTTAGTATTCCTCGGATCTTCAAACCCGGGAGGTTGCTCAACATAAACAAGTTCGTTAATTACGCCATTTAAGAAAGTACTTTTCACATCCATTTGATATAACTTAATATTGTGATGTGAAGAGTAAGCAAGAAGGATGCGGATAGCTTCAAGTCTTGCGACCGGAGTAAAAGTTTCACCAAAATCCAAACCTTCGACTTAAGAGAACCCTTTTGCCACAAGTCTTGCTTTGTTGCGTATCACCACCCCATGTTCATCTTGTTTGTTCCGAAAGACCCACTTAGTGCCGATGATGTTCTTATCTTTTGGAGGAGCTTCGAGGACCCAAACTTCATTGCGGGTGAAGTTGTTCAATTCTTCTTGCATGGCCATCACCCAATCCGAGTCCTCAAGTGCCTCCTCTATACTAGTGGGTTTAATACAAGAAACAAACGAGTAATATTCGCAAAATGAAGCATGCTTGGAGTGAGTTCTTACTCCCTTGGAAGGACTACCAATGATTTGATCCATTGGATGATCCTTGGAGATGCGACCGTGCTTCACTAGCGGTTCATGCGTGGATGTTTGTTGGGGTGGATCATGAGTGACTTGTGCTTGTGGTGGAATATTTTGCTCTTCTTGTTCTTGGACTTGGGGTGTTGGCGTTGGCACATTTTCTTGAGGTAGTGGATCATCTTTTTCTTGATCTTCATCCACTTGGGGTGCCATGGAGGTAGTTGATGTAGACGAGGAAGGTTCTCCCCCTGGATCATTGCCTTCATGCACCTCTTCCGGCTTGATACCCCCAATGGACATATTCTTCAAAGCTTCATCAATCTCCTCATCATCTACATTGTCATAGCCAACAACCTCCTCTTGGGAGCCATTAGATTCATCAAACTCCACATCACATGTTTCTTCAACTAACCCAGAGGTTTGATTGAATACTCTATATGCTTTGGAGTTTGATGCATAACCAAGAAAGAAACCTTCATCACATCTACTGTCAAACTTACCGAGCCTTTTCTTCTTATAGATGAAGCTTTTGCAACCAAAAACTCGAAAGTAGGATATATTTGGTTTCTTCCTGGTGATGAGCTCATATGGAGTTTTCTTGAGGAGTCGGTGGGGATATACTCGGTTGGATGCATGACACGCCGTGTTGATTGCTTCCGCCCAAAACTTCTCGGACGTGCCATAATCATCCAACATTGCCCTTGCTAGAGTGATTAGTGTTTTGTTCTTTTTTTCCACCACTCCATTTTGTTGAGGCGTGTAGGTGGCGGAGAACTCATGCTTGATGCCCTCTTCATCGCACCTTTCTTCAATCTTCATATTCTTGAACTCGGTGCCGTTGTCACTCCGGATCTTCACAATTGGGGAGTTGTACTCCCTTTGAGCTCTTCTTGCAAATGTCTTGAAGATTTCCGGAGTTTCACCCTTATCGCCTAGAAACATGACTCAAGTATAACGTGAAAAATCATCAACGATTACTAGGCAATAGAGGTTACCACCAATGCACTTGTATGTAGTTGGACCAAAGAGATCCATGTGTAGTAGCTCGAGCGGCTTGGAGGTAGACAACATCGTCTTGATGGGATGATGTGTTGCAACTTGCTTTCCGGCTTGACATGCTTTGCATAACTTATTCTTGTCAAATGTGACGTCCTTCAAACCGGTGATCATCCCTCTCTTGTAGGCTTTCTTGAGGTTGCTCATGCCAATATGAGCAATTCTTCTACGCCAAAGTCACCAAAGAGACGACTTGGTGAAGAGGCATGTCATGGAGCTTGTTTGCTTTGATGAGAAATCCACCAAGTAAATGTTGCCATGCCTAAACCCCGTGAATACCAATGACTTGTCTTCTTCAAGAGTTACTACAACACCATTCTTGTCAAAGGTACACGTTAGTCCAAGATCACACAATTGAGCAATTGAAATAAGATTAAAACTAAGTGCTTCTACAAACAAGACATTAGAGATAGATGAATCTTTTGAAATTGCTATTCTACCCAAACCTAAAACTTTTCCCCTTGAGTTATCACCATAGGTGACATGTTCATGATCGCCGGGGTCTTCAAGAGAGGTGAACATGCTATCATTGCCGGTCATGTGTTGAGAGCAACCGCTATCAAGTACCCAATGTTTTCCACCAGCTTTGTAGTTCACCTACACACATGAGAATTCACAAGAGCTTTTGGGACCCAAAGTTGCTTGGGGAGCTTCTTCTTTGACTCCTTAGCAATTTTGCCAATGAATTTGGCCTTCACCTTGCCCTTCACTTTACTCAAGAGAAAATGGTTATTTTGAAACATTGTTGAGTAATTCTTTGGTAAAGTGGGAAGAGGGCGTGATGGTAAGGTGCATTCCCTAGTGTGGTGCCCGGTGACTTGGCAATGTTGGCAATATGCACCAACTTCCTTGATGAAGCTAGTCTTGATCTCCGGAGAAGGAGTGGTGCCTTGATTTGGCTCCGGAAATGAACCAAGACCTCTCTTGCCATAGTCACGTGCATTGTTGAAGAGAATTTCTTTGTGGATGTATTCTCCTCTTGAGAGCTTCTCCACACTACTCTTGAGGCTTGCCACTTGATCCATCAATTCCTTTTCCCTAGAAGGAGCAAGCTCGGGCACAATATTAGTGGCATTTGCATTAATGAGTAGGTCATCACATGAGGTAGAAGCATTGACCTTTTCAATAGTTTCATTGACAAAGTTCTCAAGACTTGGGTCAATTGCTTCATCGGCAAATTCAAGTTCTTGATACTTGTGAGCCAACTCCCTATGCTCTTGTTTAAGCTTTTTGTGGCTCTCTTCAACTTGCTTAGCAAGTACAATTGACTCATTGTGCCTTTTGAGCAAGTCATTATACTTGCTAAGCAAATCGGAGTGGGCAAACTCTAACTTGGCATGAGTGCTCTCAAGAATCTTGAGTTTGCCCTTTTCCCTCTTGATGACAGATGTATACTCATTAATGAGGTTAGTGAATTCATAAGAGTCAAGCTCTTCATCACTATCATTGTCACTATCCACCTCACATACCTTTGTTTTACCTTTTTCCATGAGACACATGGGAGGTGGAGGTAGCGATGATTCTTCATTGATGAGGGCGATGGTGATGATATCTTCTTCCTCATCACTTGACTCTTCGCTTGATGAGACATCGGTCACCCACTCTTGTTTTTCTACCAAGAAGCTTCTCTTGGTGTTGCCCTTTTTCTTTGGGAAGAGCTTGGTCTTCTTGTCATGGTTCTTCTTCTTCCCAAGTTTCTTGTTTTTGTTCTTCTTCTCATTTTCATCATCATCGCTTGAATCATGGCGATGCTTGCTCTTGTTGTCCTTCTTTCTCTTGTCCGGCTTGGGGCAATTTGGAGCAATGTGACTTTTTTCTCCACAATTGTAGCAATTTTTGTTCTTGACATCTCCCCATGGCCGGAACATTCATCTTTTAGGGTCAAAGTTGAAACCCTTCTTGTTGATCTTATCATTCAAGCGTGTGAACTTTCTCATCATGAGAGCAAGTTCTCCATCATCTTCTTCATCGGATGAGCTTTCATGATGATCTTCTTCTTCATTGCTTGAGGTTGATTCTTGCTTGACCATCTTGAGCTTGCGGTGCTTGTTAGCCTTGGTTTTGAGAGCAATTGTTTTGCTTGTAGTTGGCTCTTCGGACATACCAAGGATCCCCATTTCATGAGCACGAATTTCACCCACAAGCTCTCCCACTTACATTGTATCAAGATTCTCTTTTTGAAGCATAGCATTTATGATGTTGTATTTGGGCTTTGGTAGGAGCATGAGAATCTTGCGGTTGATGGAGCCACTGTCAATTTTAGAAATCTCAAGAGCATTAATGTCCTTGACAATGACATTCAAGCGAGAATACATATCATTGCAATTTTCATGAGCTAGCATCTTAAAGGAATCATATTTAGCTCTAAACAAGTGATACTTTTGCTCACGAACTTTTGTAGAGCCTTTATGAATTTCAATTAGCTCTTTCCAAATATCACTTGCTAAGTCCATGCCATTTACTCTAGCAAAGACTTCCTCACTAATGGCTTCGAAAATTGCATTTCTAGCCTTTGCATTCCATTTTAATTGTTCTGTGGTGGGAGTTCCGGTGAACCGGGTCTTAGTTGCCAACCACACTTCGGGGGCAATCGCATCAAGGTATGCGGCCATGCGAACTTTCCAATAAGCGAAGTTCTTGCCCTCGAAGTGAGGCGGCGAACCACCCATCTTGGCCATAGCTCTAGGCGGTGAAGCCTAATGATCCAAAAGAGCAACGAGGCTCTGATACCAATTGTAAGGATCGATGGACCAAGAGGGGGGGGTGAATTGGGCCTTTTTCAAATTTCTAAAACAAGGTAAAGCAACCTTAACCTATGCAGTACTAGTAAGGCTCAATTCACCAACCGGCTAGCTAAGCAAACTACACAAGCTTACAAAGATACAACTAGATATGAAACTAAGCGAAGTAGAGCTAAGCTATGATCTCTAAGGTCAAGCACATGAATAATTGCATGAAAGTAAGTGCTTGAAAGTAAAGAGTGGCCAAGAGACAACCGGATTTTTTCCCGTGGTGTCGATGTGTTGGCACACACCCCTAATCCACGTTGTGACACTCACTAAGAGTCTTGTCACCTCCCAAGTCACCGAGACGAGGGCGCTCACTAAGAGTCTCCGTTCACCATCCCGACGTGGTGGAGCTCAAGCCACGTACAAACTTCTTCGGGCTCCCACAATCGTTGGCAAGCTCCAGAAGAAACACCTTCAATCACCAAGATCGCCTAGGTGCTGCCAATCATCAAGAGTAACAAGCTAAGGCCTTCACTTGAGCAAGAACCGATCACCAATAACGGATGCACACAAGCTTCTCTCTACTCAAGTCCTTAATCTTGCTTCTTGAATGATTGAATGAACATGTGAAAGTTGAAGCTCAAGGTGGCTCTCAACAATGTATGAGTGTATGAATGTAGCCTGGTGTTAAGAGAGTGCAAAATGACCCATTGGAGGGGTATATATAGGCAGCTCACACGAATAGAGCCATTGGAGAAAAGCTGCCAGAAAACTGCGTAGCGCCGGTTAATCCGACGATCCTCCAATAGCCAGCGTCGGTTTAACCAATGAATGTAAACTGCCCCTTCTGAAAACTAGCCGTTACAACTTGGGCAGATTAACCGACGTATCATCGGTTTAACCGGTGGGTGTAGTTGTCCACTGATCAACTGAAAAACCAAGTCTCTGGACAACTGCACCAACGTTAACTCAAAACCATCGTCGGTTTAACCGGTGAGTACAACTTCAGAAATCCCTGGAAAAACCATCTCACTGGTCAATTGCACCGACGTCTCAATTCAAACAGCGTCGGTTTAACCGGTGTATAGAACCTTGAAACACCCTGGAAAAACCAACTCTGAACTAATGCACCGACGTTAAATTCAAACACGTCGGTTTAACCGGTGTATTGACTTGTCCAGACTCTGCTGACTTCGTTTAACCGACGTATAGAAAAAAAGAAAGCGTCGGTTAAACCGGTGTTAAAGACTTTTTCTGATTTTGCCTTTTCTGATTTGAGTCTTGAATGAAATTCAAATATTCTTGAGATATAAGTTGAAAACCACTTATTTGAACTTCTAGGAACCTGAGTGACCATAGTGTGTATCCATTTTTGATTGACCATGTCCATGCTAAAGTTACTCGGCCTTAACCCCTCTTAATAGTGCGATCACTACAAAACTATAAAACCTATACTAACCTAAGTGTCCTTCTCAACCTTATGACACTTAGGACTAGAAAGATCCTTAGTCTTGACATATAATTGAGTTGAATACCGAGATCGCCTTTTTGAATAATGAAATTGAGGGGCCTCTTTTGACATATGACCAAATGAGCGATAATGATCTATTAAGCTGCACAAACTCATTAGTCACAATAATGGTTGTGATTAATCACCGAAACAAACCTTGAGGGCCTAGATGCTTACACCAGGCACCGCGTGACATGCGCTACCCTTCCGACCGTCAACCTTCCTAATATCGCCGTCAACCACCACATCCCGCTCGTGAAATCAACCCGATTCCCTTTCAAGCTGCGCGCATTGTCTATCAAGGTTACCCCATGCCTTAGGACCAGCTTACCCATGTGCAAATGTCATTCACATGAAACCTTTCTCTTTTTCGACCTTCAAAGTTCTCATTTGAATATTTGCTACTCCTACCACCAAGATCTGCACCGATAGCAGCTCCGCCCAGGCTCGCGCCCCGAGTTTTGCAGCCGCCACCAAAACCTTCCTACTCATCAGGGCATGGTGCTCACGAAAAGATGGAGTGGGCTGCGCGCTTTAGCACTATCCATTTTTGAGGCTAGTTGATTCAACCGATGCGTTGTTACACGCTACTTACCAGATTTCAACTTTGATGACAAGAGCCACTTGTGGGTTATAGGTTAGCACAGTTGGGCTGTACTAAAGCCCACATATCCTATTGGGCCACAAGTTGTACCTAGATTATGTATTGTCCGAATCTACAAACTCTACAAGTTATACCTATATTAAATGTTGTCCGAATCTACAAACCCTACTAAGTCACGTTGTCCAGTCAATGCTGAGCCTTATATTTCCACTTAAAAAGTTATATATAGCCTACAATCTCCGCGGCTCATCTATGATCATCCACAATGATATGATTAACCATGCAGTAGTTTCTATACGACAGTGCACTGGTGGAACATCAATGCAAGGCCACTGATGCCCAATTCTTCAATTTGAATTAAATATTCCAATCATGTAACCACACAAGATCAAGTTGGAGCTGTTCTGCAATGCCAAGGCTCTACGAGAAATTATACCCTTCGGTTCAGCGTTCATCTGAAAGTGAAACACCAGATGTTAATAACTCTAGGGAAAAAATTGTGAAAAGGTATTACAGGCCAAATATCCTAGTATCTCATTACACTCTGTTGGCATGGCTAAACGGCTCCGGATCGCTAACCGCTCAAGCCCGGATGACTCACTCCTCACGTCGCACACGACGCTCTCCACGCGCCCATGTCCCGTGCCGGGTGCGCACCGCGTCGCCCGCGTCCATCGCGCCCCGGCCGCGCCCATGTACCGGCTCCAAGAGCCCATGTTGTACAAGTATATATACCATTTATGTGGTCAATACAAAGCGTGGTTGATCCAATCTTCTCTCTACACACTCAAACTACCATGTTAGAAATAAAGGGGATATAAATAAGTATAGTCCAATAAGGTAGATCTGTCTAAATAGGAGACCTAACCTCTACAAAAACTCATGCAAAATATCCTTTGTAAGTACTCCCTCGTACTCGTAAAGGAAATCGTTTAGGAAAAGATTGAGTCAACCCCTGGAAATATAAATCATGAATAACTCTCAAGTTGTTGAGTTTGACAATGTGAAATTCACATGAATAGATTTATCTTGAAAAATACTTTCATAAAAGTATACTTATATCACTTTTTGATAAATATTTTTATAAAACCAAGAAGACAAAGTTGTGTTTTGGAGACCGTGTCGCTATCCAAAACGACCTCCTTTACGCGTAGGGATAAAGTGGCTAACCCCATCAACCATTAGCACAATTCAGAACTACAATGAAATGAATTATAGTACTCAAGGTAAGCACAATAATATGAAACAATCACAAGAGCAAAAAATATAGCTGAAAGGTAAATTTAAATAACTGGAAATTGGATACACCTGGTAATTAACAGGGTGTGATTTGCCACATTGTTCTCTCTTCAGGCACATTCCCATCCTCCAAGTTCTAATTCAATTGCCTGTGATAGTAAAGTAAAAAATACATTGGCAGCTAGTCTAGATTCGTGTGCAAGCTTATGATTCACTTGTTATACGCCTAAGTGCTGCTTATTTAATTTTATTGGCGCCACAATGTGATTACATCACATTTAAGAAATTCAGTGTCCAAGTCCATCATGTTATGAATTTGAAATTTGAAGCTGTGTGTTGTTTCTAGATAATATGAACATGGCAATTTTTGTGGACAGTATGCTGCTTACCAACACAACATGAACCTCAGCAATCAACATGTCAGAATTGAAAAGGCATGCACATACCACACATACCACAATCCACTCATATTTACCCACTCTATAGAACTGGAAACCTCAGAAATTCAGGTTCCAGTAGTACTAGGTCCCTGCCCATCTAAAATTATTAACTAGAAATATCCCTCATTCATTCACCCCACTATAGGTCCCTAAGGCTATCCACACTCATCGTCCTCTATTTTCATCCCCTAAAAGAAATATTTTTGTCTAGTCATCGAAATTCTCTTATCTATATCCAGTTTCCCTGCACCCGTTATCCTCTATATTTCCTACTCTATACCAACTACCAACATTGGGGTTCTCTCATCTAACCTTGACGCTCCCTCCCTCCCTCCCTCGCCGGCGGCGCCTCCCTTCCTTGCGAGCGCCCCTCCTCCCTCCTCCCTCACCGCGCTGGTTGAGCAGTGGCCCAGCACGGCGGTGGCGACTCGGACGAGCAGAGTCCCGGCGGTATAGGCCCACGCGCGGCGTCGACAGTGGATTGAGTGCCCCGGCCCCCTTCTCTCGCCGGATGTGCGACAACGATGAGGACGCGAGCCTATTCGAGCTCCACCGCCCCCTTCTCCCTCCTTCTCCCTCCCTCTCCCGGCGGCGGCGCTGGAGGAGACCTTTGTGGGGCCATGGTGGTGGTGGCCATGGCGGAGCCATAGCACTGGCGGCCGGATCCGCCGCCCCCCCTCCCTCCTGCCTTCAGTTCCCGTGGCAGCGGCGCTGGAGGAGGCCTCTGCGGCGCCATGGCAGCAGCAGCCATGGCAGGTCCATAGCGCCGGCAGCCGGATCCGCCGCCCCCTCCCACCTCCTACCTCCAACTCCCATGGCGCTGGCGCTGGCACTGGCGGAGGCCTCCATGGGGCCATGGCGGCAGCGGCCCTGGCGGGTCCATGGAGCTGTCGGCCGGATCCACCGCCCCCTCCTCCCTCACTCTCCCATAGCGCGTTGGCGCACACGAGCAGCGGCGGACGGTCGCAGGGAATCAACGGCCGCGGAGGCAAGGTGGGCTAGCACGGGCGTAGCGTTTCCCCGCTATTCCCACTAGATTTGGGGGGAAATCCTCCGTGCGCTACCACCACGTACGCTTTAGCGTACCCAGCTGTAGCGAATCGAAACGGTGAAGGCTACTGGAGGACGGTTTAACGTCCCCAAGTGCGGACAGCCTAAAGTGTGTTAATTTAGTATTTATAATTTTACCATCAATGAACAATATATAATAGGTCTACACAAATGTATACAAAGCAGATCATGTAGGACAATCACATAAGTAGGAAATGGTCCATTTGACGCTAAGTCTATGCAACTGCAGAACTACATAGGAATAAAATACCATGTGTTCTCCCACTTTGATTTAACTCGAGCAGGAGTCCCATCATCCCACCCAATAACAAAAGGAACACATCCTAATGTGATGCATAATGACATTTATACAATTGATGGCATAGATGGAAATATCACCATGTTGGTTCGTATCTGTTTCGCAGAAATAAAAGATGAACAGGCCGATAAAACCCAAGAGGGTCAAGGTCCAATTACAGAAGTTAATTGCAAATTTGACTAATGCTCTTGTTTAATTACAGAGATTGTGCGGCGGAAGGCTTGGATTCTTCCCACTTGTCGTGGGCTGCAGCTGCAGAGGCAGGAGGACTGAAGGGTGGGCCTCTTGTGTTTGTGGGTGGCCCATCTGAGCCACAGCGTGTGGTTTGCTCGCTTCTGCGGTGGAGCAATTAAATTAATTCTTCATCAGACGACGACGAACAGCTAAGACATGATGGATGGATCGTTCGGTGTTGCTCTAGAATATTCACTCATCATTCATGTCGATCGTCTACTAGCTATCTGCTTCATTTGCACTGCATTGTGTTGTGCCACATTGGCACTGCTGATAGATGATGCATTGTACTGGAGTGAATGGATACAACCTCTCTCTAATCGGGAAGGATCCGGAGCATACTACTGGCTGCTGCTCAGCTAATTCACTTGCAGGTGCCCTGCCTTAAGTACTCTATATAACAGGCTGCTGAGTTCGTTCAATCATCATCGCCATTGTAGTAATTGATTCTGAGCAAGCTAGCTAGCTGCTGTCAAACGCCCCAGATCTACGTCCGCTGATTGATTAGGGAACGACGTTACCACGACCACAACGATCCATATCCATGTCCGCCGCCGCAGCTGCTTTCTCCTCCGCCACCTCTGTCGCAGCGCCGGCCTCGACACCGAGCATCTTCCTCGGGAAGAAGAAGCTCATCAGGAGCTGCCGCCGTGGCCATGGCAGCAGGGGGTTGAGCAGCAGCAGCAGTAGCAGAGTGTTCGCCACTAAGCAGGACGTGGACGAGTCGAAGCAGACCCACTCCGACAGGTGGAGAGGCCTGGCCTACGACATGTCCGACGACCAGCAGGACATCACCAGGGGCAAGGGCCTCGTCGACTCCCTCTTCCAGGCGCCCATGGGGGACGGCACCCACGAGGCCGTACTCAGCTCCTACGAGTACATCAGCCAGGGCCTCAGGCACTACAGCTTCGACAACACCATGGACGGCTACTACATCGCGCCGGCCTTCATGGACAAGCTCGTCGTCCACATCGCCAAGAACTTCATGGCCCTGCCCAACATCAAGGTGCCCCTCATCCTGGGCATCTGGGGCGGCAAGGGCCAGGGCAAGTCCTTCCAGTGCGAGCTGGTGTTCGCCAAGATGGGCATCAACCCCATCGTGATGAGCGCCGGCGAGCTCGAGAGCGGGAACGCCGGCGAGCCCGCCAAACTCATTCGCCAGCGCTACCGCGAGGCGGCCGACATCGTTGCCAAGGGCAAGATGTGCGTGCTCTTCATCAACGACCTCGACGCCGGCGCCGGGCGCATGGGCGGCGCCACCCAGTACACGGTGAACAACCAAATGGTGAACGCCACCCTGATGAACATCGCCGATAACCCCACCAACGTGCAGCTCCCCGGCATGTACAACAAGGAGGAGAACCCCCGGGTACCCATCGTTGTCACCGGCAACGACTTCTCCACGCTCTACGCGCCGCTCATCCGCGACGGCCGCATGGAGAAGTTCTACTGGGCGCCCACCCGCGAGGACCGGATCGGCGTGTGCAAGGGCATCTTCCGCACCAACGGCGTCCCCGACGAGGACGTGGTGAAGCTCGTGGACACCTTCCCCGGCCAGTCCATCGACTTCTTCGGCGCGCTGCGCGCCCGGGTGTACGACGACGAGGTGCGCCGGTGGGTCGCCGAGACCGGCGTGGAGAACATCGGCAGGAAGCTCGTTAACTCCAAGGAGGGGCCTCCCAAGTTTGAGCAGCCCAAGATGACGATCGGCAGGCTGCTGGAGTACGGGCACATGCTTGAGGCGGAGCAGGAGAACGTCAAGCGCGTGCAGCTGGCGGACAAGTACCTCAGCGAGGCGGCGCTCGGCGACGCCGACGACATGCCGTTCTACGGCAAGGCGGCGCAGCAGGTGGGCGTGCCCGTCCCCCAGGGATGCACCGACCCCAAGGCCGGCAACTTCGATCCCACAGCCAGGAGCGACGACGGCACCTGCGTCTACAACTGATCCAACTGATGAATTAATCTCTCAAATTATCATTATTGTACTACTAGTTTCTATGAAGTATCAATGGTTAATATAATGTTTGGATGCGATCAAAGGGTTTATTCTCTATTACGAAAAATCCACATTACATCCTCAAATTACCATAAAAGTTTGATTGTCAATAAGAGCATCTCCATCAGATTTGGTATAATGGATACACATCCCTAAAAACCTATCAAGATACCTAAAATTCATAAAAAAAACAGCTCCAATAGATTTGGTATAAGAATTGTTATCCCTAATTTTTTTTTTTGAGCAAATTACATAAACTTCTCTCTCCCTCTCCTTGACCCAAATATACCAAAGCAAAAGCAAGATTGCTAAATTTACTTTTCACGCGCAGGAGAAGGAAACGGCCGGGCTGGGACATTTCCGATCGCTCCTCCCATCCCCTGCCACCGTATCCCCCCGCCGATGCTGCCACCAACCTCTGTCCGGGCACCGCCATGCCTCACCAGCTCCCTCTACCCCCACTTGACAGCCACTACCTGCCTGTTGCCTCACCATGAGGGAGATCCGCCGCGGTCCATCTTCTCCATCACCGGTCATCGTCTAGCAGTGGCTCGGGCACCGTAGTGCCACCATCTCCCTCTAGTGGTCCTCCGCCCCCACCTTCCCGCCTCGACCCGCCTTGTGCTTCATCATGGAGGAGGGGGGAGATCTGCCACGCTCAACACCGCCGAGCACCGACTCCTCCCCCAAGCGTTACCGCCTATGCTTCTCCCTGCCGCAGGCGCCGACGGCGCAGCTCCTGTGCTGCAACCTGCGGCCCCCACACTCCCCACCATAGCTGTGGGAGATCAGTGCGCCGCTTGGATCCTCCCGTTACTGCCATCCTTTGCCGATACCAAGACCCAATGTGAGGATTTTTTTTTCCACTTTTCTCAATTGATTTGAAGCCATGGCTATAAGTATGCTAGTTGATCAAAATTGGATTCAAATCAATCTGAAATTGCACTAACTTTATTGAAAAATATATTGGAATAGCATTGTATCTACTTCTTCGCTTCCTGTGTGCAGATGCATAGGTTATTGTGGTTGGTAGTGTTTGAGGACAAAAGATAAATTTGTCAAACCATGTTTTTTTTTTGCAGATGAATTTGCTTGTGCAAGAATTCTTTGAAGAGTTATCCTTAGAGGAGTAGGTAGCCATTCACATGCTGCTCGATATGGAGCGAAATAAGCAAAGGAAACTTAATTTGTAATCATTAAGTTTGAATTTTGTTTTGTACGTATTGTGCTTGTGTTGAATTAGTTTGTAATCATCAAAGTGATTAAATCTAGCTAACGCAAATGGCATGAGAGAAGAAGCAAAATGAATTATAGGTATCCAGTTTTACCAAATCTGCTGCAAAGGAGCACAAAAGTCATATGCAAATCCTCTCTCTCCTATACCTAAAAGCAAGTTTAGGTATCCAGTTTTAATTTATCAATTTTGTTGGAGATGCTCTAATCTTCAACTACAAAACTAAATAACTAAGGTAATCCAACTGTTGAAACTAGAAAGATATTGTCTATTCAATGGTTTCAAAAGGTAATTTTCCATTTTTATAGAAATAAAAAATATTCAACTTTAAATTTAAAAATCCACAAGTAATTCATTTTAAATCAAAAAATATGAAACGAGTGTTAATATTTTTAAAATGTAATATATCTATTGGTACTCTACTTTCAGGTATTTGAATCCAATTTATTTATGTTCCTAATTTATTCTTATGAATTCATGCCTATTATTTTTGAATAAATAAAATTCAAATCACAGGTAGCTTACCATATTTGAACCACGTAAACGGTCAAAAATTGGCTGATTTCAATATAGTTGGACAGCCGCCGTTGTCCAGTTTTGTTGTTGAGGGTTGGAAATCAAACTATCACCATACTAGTTCGAGGATGAAAATTGAACTTGTTTCTTTTATATATAACTCATGGACTTATTCTCATGTATGTACGTGGATCCTTCTCGTTTTGTCACAACTCCAAAGATGTGTTCATTTATTTACTGAAGCAGGAAAACGCCACTTGAACAACCTGGGCTACAAGAGCGCCCCCACTTTGCATGAGCCATCTCTCCTCTAAATAAAGAACAAGATGCAAATTATCATCTATTATCTTATTATTTGGCCAACAAACGGAGCCTCCACGTTCGCTGTCAAGGTCTAGAAATTCTCACATTAATCGGAAAAAAATAGAAAAATAAAAATTACCCACCATTGCCATTACGATAAAAATTAGCCTAAAATACCCATGTGCCTAATTAAAAATCACCCACCAATGCCATTATGAAAAATTAAATATAAAATATCATTTAGCTATGTATCTGTTACAAATCTATACTATTAATCTATTATCTTATTATTTGGCCAACAAACGGAGCCTCCGCGTTCGCTCTCAAGGTCTAGAAATTCTCACATTAATCGGAAAAAATAGAAAAATAAAAATTACCCACCATTGCCATTACGATAAAAATTAGCCTAAAATACCTCTGTGCCTAATTAAAAATCACCCACCAATACCATTATGAAAAATTAAATATAAAATACTATTTAGCTATGTATCTGTTATAAATATATACTATTAATAAAAACTAAAGCTAACAACAATCAATCAAAATAAAATGAAAATAAGAATAATTATCTGCATAATATTATTAAAGCTCAACAAATCAAATTCTTATTATAGGTAGATCATAGTTGAATTGTTTTAATCAATAATAAGACATAATTTACGATAATGAACAGGATGATGTATGGTAAAAAAATAGTAGAACCTTTAAGTAAGGATACAACAACATACAAATTTTTGATTTTTCAATACTAGCCGCGCAAATGTGCGGGCTATACACCTAGTTAGAGGGGGTTTTCCGATAGTGTTTATTCAACGTTCTTATAAATTCTAGTTCTCTTAACGGCATTCATCTACAACATTATGGACACTGCACATTCTCATAGCGCATATACAACATAAATTTGACAGTACCAGATCCAGTACTCGTATCCACTCTGTTCGGCTAGCTATGACTGGTTACTGGTGCTAATTTACTGTGAGATAAAAATACGGCTGGCTGGTGGCTGATACTGATTTAGTGTATGAGAAAAGCACTGCTGTTGTGTGCCTTTGTGCATCCTTTGTTTGATGCAACGGCTGTGATAATGTTTTTTTTGTCTAAAAACCACAACTCTAAGTTACCAAATAGTCTGGATGCAAGATGCAAGTATAGTAACAAACTAGAAACCTGGCGCGGCTTTGCCGCGCACCCTTCGTGGAGTTTAGCTGGTGTTTTTATGTTAGAAAATCTTTTATACTTATTTGTTTATTGAATATAATCGGAGTTTAAACATGTGTGGTAGAGAAACGGTGTTTCTTTATGTTAGAAAATCTTTTATACTTTGAATCTATTGTTTATTTATTTTACCTATAGCGGTAGGGCATATTGCGAGAGTATCGGTAGAGAAAATCTATGCTTTAATGACCATACGCATGTTGGAACTCCGTTCTCATTGGGATACGGGGAGTTAATCTAAAGTTTGAAGTATGTGTGTTTATCTACAATAAACTTAAAGTTGATACTTCATTGGACAAGTACACCAAAGTTTAAGGAGCTGAAGTTTAAACTGTAATCCATTGAAAAGAATATTTGGTATTAAATTAGCATGAAGTTGTGACGAAATGCAAGTAATATTAGAGGAAGAAAGGAGTTACTTTTGCTGCGGTAGATATTGGTCGCAAACCATGACCCTAGCTCCAGCTTTTGCATGACATCTCAGATCTAAAATAATGCAGAAGAAAATGAGTTGCCAGTTATTCCGTATGAGATAGCTTGTGTCGCTGAGGGTTATTTTTTTTCCTATCACTATCATCTATTGTGATCTTCATTTTATGAAATTGATTGCCTAATTCACGTTGCTCCTAAGCGATTCAAATGGGCACCATATGGTAAGTGGTAAGTAAACAGAACAATCCTACTATATATATGGTTGTTGTTGTCAAATTGATCACCGTAATTACTGCTCCAAATAATGATGATATATTAAGCCTCACTTAATATGAAAAGTTATAAAGGTAAGTGCATTGCTACACATTAGCGGTATTACAGATCATTTCATGCAAGTCCACGTAGGATTTTTGATCATCAGGATGACAAAAGATGGGGGAGAGAGAACAAGATGGTTGTTTTATAGGCTAAAATTTAGAACTATAAGACCATTCTATCACCATTGTACGAATTGTTGTTGCCATGTAACTCACAATATTTTTTTCTATATACAAATTATAAAGTTATGTATTTATTATGAGACAACTTATAAGACAACCTATTATTTTTATATATGAGACCGCCCTAAGTATTGTAGGAGAAAGAAATCACTACAACTGCCGAAGGGGAAGAGTTCTTGACATTTTTTTTTTGAGCTGAGCGACTCGAGTAACGGGCCATGGGAATGGAAAATTTTCCTAAGATTAATGATGCCACGTGACAGCTTGAGACCGGAGTAAACTCGGCCCGTGCCGTGGAATGGTCTAGAACTCAAAACAAATTCCTGCAGTAGCTTTCTGGCCATCCGATTAAATAAGTTGGTGATCAAACGGATGATATTTTATTGAAGACGTGGACTAATGTGCGCTCGAGTTTGGCCTGGTAGCAGGGTCACGTTTCATCTTTTAAAGATTAAATAGCCACGCACTCTAGCAAGGTAGCAATCTGGTGGAAGGAGATCAAGCAAACATACATAGAACCTCAACCACGCATCTACGCCGCACTAACCAAATAAAAAGAGAAACACAGAAGCAGTGGTCATTAGAAGAAAACAGCTATATTGCAAGCGAATCCTTAATCTGCTGCCCCATTCTGATAGGAGGGCACATCAAGCCACTATTAAGCAAGTTGAATGAAAGCGCAAGGATCATCAGTTAGTAGCAGCTAGCAAGCATGCAGCCAACACAGGCAAAGGTTGCATTATTTCAGCAAACAAGGGCCATGTAAATTATTACCGGCGGCAGCCCTTTATCTAAACACAAATAGATTAATTAGAAAGTTCCAGAAAAATAAACTCGCTAAGCTCTTGGCACCACAAATTACATGAAAGCATTATTGCAGGCATTGCATGCATGTGGCTCACCGAGCAGCTGCGATATACTTACATACGGAGTTAGCAGTCTTTTTTTTTCTCCTGGTGAGCAAACTCTCAAAATAATTTAGCAAAATTAAAATTAAACTGCATGCATGTCCAGCCTTCAGTCCCTAACAAGAAAGAAGTATATACGTGTGATGTGACAGTCGTCCAAACTTGGTATAATGTAATGTAATTCAGTATACTATATACATCATACAGAAATACATACGTTCCCTTTTCTTCCAAAAAGAAATGAACTAGTTTCGCAAAGAAAAAAAGAAGAAAAGAAATGAACTAATATGTGTGGTACACATGAGCTAGGAAGGATACAAAATTTGGATGGCTCATCCATCATGCAATGCAAGCGGATCGGAGGGCCTTTCTGTGGCCTGGAGACGGGCCTAATGCATACTACTAGTACATACTAGCGTTTGGCCAAGGTGGAGAAGGAAGCTAGGAAGATTCCTCAGAAAAGAAAAAAGATCGAGAAGGAAGAAACGACAATGGAAACATGGTGGGTTAGTAGATTCTTTGGTGATGTAGTGTCATGGAAGAAAAGACAATCGGAGCCAAGATGTATGCAGATGGCTGAAGCTGAAAAGGGAGCGAGGAGCTAGCCAGGAGGGGTCTCGCCGTCGGCGTCGTCAGTCGTCATGCTGTGCAAGCAAGCCATCCCATTGGCCGGCCGGGATGCGGCCACGTCTGCAGAACCCCATCCTCAGTGTGTGGCCTCCGGGCTCCGGGAGCTGTGGGAGCCAGCTGATCCACAAGCCCCGCCCTTCCCTAACCTCCCGACCACAGGCCACGGCCGCTGCGGCGGCGGACACGCACGGCCACCACACGTGCCCCTTATTTAATTCCTCGCAGAGCTCAGCCTCAGTACTCTGACTCTGGGTAAGCAAGGTCAGCTAGCTATAGGACGAAGCTGCAGCTAGCGCGGCAGATCAGATCGATCGAGATGGCGGCTGCCTTCTCCTCCACCGTCGGAGCTCCGGTGAGTGCTAGCAGCTGTTCAGTGCTTGCATTGCACGCTTCAATCCAAGTATAGTAATTCCATCTAGATCGATCGATCGATCATTGACGACGACCAAATTTAAAAAAAAAAAACACCACAGGCCTCCACCCCGGCCAGCTTCCTCGGGAGCAAGCTCAGCAGGAAGCAGCAGGCGACCGCCGCCGTGAACTACCATGGCAAGAGCTCCGGCGCCAACCGGTTCAGGGTCATGGCCAAGGAGATCGACGAGTCAAAGCAGACCGACACCGACAGGTGGAAGGGCCTGGCCTACGACATCTCCGACGACCAGCAGGACATCACCAGGGGGAAGGGCCTGGTCGACTCCCTCTTCCAGGCGCCCACGGGGGACGGCACCCACGAGGCCGTGCTCAGCTCCTACGAGTACATGAGCCAGGGCCTCAGGGACTACAGTGCCTGGGACAACATGAAGGACGGCTTCTACATCGCGCCGGCCTTCATGGACAAGCTCGTCGTCCACCTCTCAAAGAACTTCATGACACTGCCAAACATCAAGGTCTTCAAGTCTTCCCTGGCTGCTAGCTCATTTATTAATTAATTATATATATACCATGCATCAGCTAGCTTGATTGATCAGATTTCAGATCGATCGATTTAGCCAATCGATCAAACAACTGATCAATCCAATTCGATTCGATTTCTTCATCAGGTTCCCCTCATCCTGGGTATCTGGGGAGGCAAGGGTCAAGGAAAATCCTTCCAGTGTGAGCTTGTCTTCGCCAAGATGGGCATCACGTAAGTAACTAATTTCTGTTCTAGAGTCTAGAACTGTAGATAGATAGATACATGTATAAGTATATATATAATGCAAGCTGACAGCAGCATACGTACAATAATTGCAGCCCCATCATGATGAGCGCCGGCGAGCTTGAGAGCGGCAACGCCGGTGAGCCCGCCAAGCTCATCAGGCAGCGTTACCGTGAGGCCGCCGACATCATCAAGAAGGGCAAGATGTGCTGCCTCTTCATCAACGATCTCGACGCCGGCGCGGGTCGCATGGGCGGCACCACCCAGTACACCGTCAACAACCAGATGGTGAACGCCACCCTGATGAACATCGCCGACAACCCCACCAACGTGCAGCTCCCCGGCATGTACAACAAGGAGGAGAACCCCCGGGTGCCCATCGTCGTCACCGGCAACGACTTCTCCACGCTCTACGCGCCGCTCATCCGCGACGGCCGCATGGAGAAGTTCTACTGGGCGCCCACCCGCGAGGACCGGATCGGCGTGTGCAAGGGCATCTTCCGCACCGACGGCGTCCCCGAGGAGGACGTGGTGAAGCTCGTGGACACCTTCCCCGGCCAGTCCATCGACTTCTTCGGCGCCCTGCGTGCCCGGGTGTACGACGACGAGGTCCGCAAGTGGGTCGCCGAGACGGGCGTGGAGAACATCGGCAGGAAGCTCGTCAACTCCCGGGAGGGCCCGCCCAAGTTCGAGCAGCCCAAGATGACGATCGCCAAGCTGCTGGAATACGGGCACATGCTGGAGGCGGAGCAGGAGAACGTCAAGCGCGTGCAGCTTGCGGACAAGTACCTCAGCGAGGCGGCGCTCGGCGAGGCTAACGAGGACGCCATGAAGACCGGCGCCTTCTTCAAGTAGAAATTTAGGAAACCAACCGGCCTCTTGCTATTGAATTGCTAGGCGGCCAATTAAGGTTGCATTGCAAGATGGATGCTGTTTTACTCTTGTTCATTGTACTAGTTAAAGGCCGGATCTGGCCAAGCGATAGCTGGGGATGGAAATTTTTGTCAATAATATATAAAAATATATTATATATGTGGGCGACATATCGATTTGGTATACTATACATGGTGCAGAGTCCAAAAGAGTGAAGCAGCAGAATCTGAGTTCAATTTTCACTCTCAAACTATCGCAAAAGTCTGATTTTCAATCTTCAACTACGAAATCGGACAATACAGGCCATCCAACTGTCAAAATCGGGAAAATTTGGCCCTTGGGGTGGTTTTGAAAGTGGTTTTGCATTTTCTAAAAAAATTAAATAAACCTAATTTGATCTAAAAAATCAAAGCTAATTCACTTTAAATCAGAAAAATATGAAACTAGTACCAATTTTTTTCTAAAAATGTAACCTATCTATTATTGCTTCATTTGAATCTTAGTTATTAAAAATAATAGGCATAACTGCAAGCAACCAAATATTATGAACATAAAAAAATTAGATCTGAATAGCTCACAAGTCATGTGACAATAAATAAGTTACATTTTTAGAAAACTTTTGATATCAATTTCATAATTTTTTGACTTAAAAAATGAATTACTTATAAATTTTTAGAGTAAAATTGAATATTTTTAATTCTCACAAAATAGAAAAACAATCTTCAAAACCACCCCAGGGGCCAAATTTGATTGGTTTTGACAGTTGGATGGTCTATGTTGTCTGGTTTCATAATTGAAAGTTGAAAATCGGACTTTTGCTATAGTTGGAGGGTGTAAACCGGACTTTATAGATATCCTTTCAATCAAGGACTAATAAATAACCCTTATATGTGTGAACTCTGCTTGCCGAAGTCGTCAGAGAGAATTTCTGAAGCCAAATAAACATAACTATAACGAAACAACATCACCCTTAGCTTGTTCAAATCCAGTGATATGATGATGCAACAAATTATAATAATGGTGTAATGAGCAATGAAGTGGATACGTAGTGGGTGTTTCAGACTGGGTATATAGAATAATGAAAGAATGGGCTCCACGTACAAATGATGAGTGTTAACTGGGCAAGCAGCAAGCTTATTATGGGGGATGAAAGCGTACCGTGTACCATTTGGAGTAGATGAAAATGTATGGTCTGGGACGGCAGGCAGTCAGGCCACCGCCGGGAGGGAGCTGCTGCATGCTTCTCTATCTGAGTCCCAGCTAAAGGCCACGCAGGCATTCTGACGAACACCCAGCGTTCATCTCTGAAAACAAGCACAGATGACCTCGACCTGCTTGCTGAGCACAGTACGGTCCAGGCAATTAAGGTGCATGCTATTGGAAGGAAGGAAAGAAGGAAGGAGAGGAGGAATACGGGCAGAATGCGTGCGATAGGAAGGAGGACGTACGGCAGTCGGGACGACCAGTGTGATGTCCGGAGGCGGCGGAGCAAGACAGCAGCAGCTAGCATTGGCGGCGGCGCGGTGCCCAAATCCAAATATTAGCAGCAGCAGCCGCCGCCGCCCAAAAAGAAAGGAAGAGGAGCAGCCCGGCCCACCATATTGTAGGTTGATTTATTGAGTTGGGCCACAAGTTCGGCCTTGCAACTTAAACGCGCTGGTTGCCTGGGCGTTTTTTTTTATATTTAAAAAAAATAAAAATTTCAAAAATATATGTCCGTTTTGCAATATTTCAAAAATACCCCCCGGTCGCCCCCCATAGGGCGACAGGCCCAAAGTGTAATTTTTTTTCTTCAACTTCGCAACGAGGTCCCTAGAGAGAAAAAAAGGGGGCCCGTCGCCCCCCAACGGGCGACAGGGGCCTGTCGCCCACCCCTGGGGCGACAGGGGCCTGTCGCTCGTTGGGGGGGCGACAGTGTCCCCTCCCCTTTTATAAGCCCTGGCCGCCATATGCCGCCATTCCCTTTATCATTTAAGCCTAAAAATTCAGGAAAAAAGCTGGAGTGCTTGCCGTGTTGTCACATCTTTTTGAAATGGTGGAAGAGCACTACTATTGGCTCACGTATATCTGGGCAAAGAATGCGACATTTGGGAAACCCGTGATCGCCGTGCTGAGTAGTGGCAACCTGTGATCTCGTACTCGTAGCTAGATACACTATGGTTCCTATTTTGAGCTATTCGAGCGTGTAGTCGTCATCTACGTCGGCAGGATCTCGGCCGGTAACTCCTACCGCACGTAACTTGTCCTTCATTAAATCACAGAAAAAAATCGCAAGAACTTCCCTTATTTCACGAGCATTATGGAACCCACAAACATAACAAGTTGACATCAATGGTACCTATAGAAACAAATGACAAGTAAACTAGCACAATCATAAACATCGAATACAAATAAGCGGTCCGCAGCTATCTCATTACAAATAAACATCAGAGATACAAATATCAGATATATCTAACCACCCCTAGGGCGTCGGACCCTCTTAGCCCTCTGCTGGGCACGGACATGGCCCTCGGAGTAGGTGAGAACATCCGGAGACCTCACCTGTCGCTCAGGACGCGCAAGGGGCTGCGGTGTCTGCTGCTGAGAGATCCCAAGTGGTGCTCCTCCTAGCTGTGAATACCCCAAGACATCGGGGTCACCTTGCGCGGCAGGCTCTTCTGGAGTCAAGCTGTCGAAGTCGTCTAAGGTGAAGCTCTTGTTATCTAGTCGAAAGGAGGAAGAAGAAGGTCTGGCGCCCGCATCAAGGTAGAATCCTACGCAAAAAATGTGGATGTTAGCGTACGTATATTTCGTAATGACATGTAGAAACCGAAATACGAAACATAAACTAACCTGTGTAGACCGGTATCTGTGGCCCCGGTACCATCCCTGGATACGGTCCGCCAACTGGTGTTGTCCCTCTAAACATTCCAGTATGGCCGAACGCAGTAGCTGGATCGTATCCTGTATGTGATATTAGTAAATATGTAGAAACACTTGATCTAATTTGAAGAGATATGTACGTTACCTGCACTTGGGAAGAACTGCGACGTCGGCCCGTGCACAGTCGATGGACACGGGAACGACGACGAGGCCTGGGACGACCCGTGGCTGTCTTTGTACTGCACACGGCTTCCCAAGTTGTGCACTACCTGACGCAACTGATCACGCTGTCTCGACCATGCCTCTGTCTGCTCAAACTGGGTCATTGGAGCAGTCCGTCTCCATCATGTTGCAAAGGTGAAACTGTATCCATTCAGTAAAGGTACAGTTAGAAACGCATGAATTATGTTACGAATATAAATATATATCTTAGAAACACTATAGAGCTGAAAAAACACTGTAGCGTTTTCGTTTGTTTGTGGTAAATATTGTCCTACTATGACCTAACTAGGCTCAAAAGATTCATCTCGCAACGTACATCAAAACTATATAATTAATTTTTTTATTTATCTACATTTAGTACTCCATGCATGGGTCATTTGATATATTTAATGTTTCGATGTGATGGAGATGTGATGAAAAGTTTGGAAAATTTGTGGGAAGTGAACACAGCTATATGATGAAATGCTGATGATGAGCCTGCCGTACTGACACTGCCCGCCTGCCATGGCAGTACTACTGTCTGGAAGCATTTGCTGCTGCTGCATTCCATGGCCCTGTTTGGTTTATAGTAGCATGAGTAGTACAAAAATTTTGACCAATAATTAGAGGTACTAAATAAAAGCAATTTGCAAAACTAACTCCACAATCCTGCACTACTTCGCGAGACGAACCTAATGTGGCCTTTAACCGCACGATTAGAGGATGGTACTGTAGCATCACTGTAGCCAATCATCGATTAATTACTGTCATTAGATTCGTCGTGAAAAGTTACACCCATCCGTGAAAAGGTTTTGCAAATAAACTTCGTTTAGTACTCCATGCATTGAAGATTCTTTTTTCGGGAATTGTGCGTGCTACCTCCTTCCTAGCCTCCTCAATTTTTACGACATAATTTACTTGGACATGTAATGCCCCAAGTAGTTGGGCCATCTCTTTTAAAAAGTGGAATTCTAGTACTCAAATTAGACAATCTAATTTTAAATTCTAAGCAATTTGAGTTGGTTAGCATTTCTAAGAAATGGAAGGAGTCGAGGGTAAAAAGGACTTTTTTTATTAGTTTCATGCTAATTCGGATAGATACACCAGCATAAGGACGAGTTTGACAAAAAAAACAAAAATTGAGAGACTAAATTGGCCCATGTGAGTTTAGGTATGAACTTAACCCACAGGGCAAAGTTAAGGGAATCTGAAGATGAGATTGGATGGATCGACGACGATCATGTGTATTGAATGGATGCATGATAATAGCATTTCCAATTTGTCGGAGGGATATATGCGGGGTACATTGATACGGTGATCCGTATCAACGCGTAGTAGCTAGGCCGCGCCATGCATGCTCTTCCTCTACTGTACTCTGCTTCCAATAATTGTCATAATTTATTTCTGTCCGAAATTAATTGTTATTAATTAAGATAGCTAGTTTCAGTCTAGAGGTAGAAGAAGACCGACCAGTACGCTCGTCGTCTACCATTATTGGTAACTACACTACACTCCCTTCCTGCTTCAATAATCCTAGCTAGCCTTGTGATGCATATATGTACTAGCTAGCTAGCCAGCTGAGCGAAGCTATCCCCCGGCCCGGCCATATATATATGGAAGACGACGACGACCGCCGGAGCCTGCAGGTGGCGGTCAACAGTCTCTGCTGCCACGAAGAGCCACTCCTCGTCTCCACGCCGCCTCCTCCTCCTCGGCCACCGCCGCCTCATTATGGTGTACTACCACCACCCCAGCCGCCGCCGCTGGAGGAGATCGTCACTACTAGAAAACGGGCCATCGGTCCAGACCAAAGGTACCCCATCGGTACTGGCTGCAACAGCAGCTGATACCTTTGGCCTTGGACCAATCTAGTGGAGGACAATTGGCACCGGGTGGTGGTTCCAACCGGTTCCAATGCATCAGCATAGCCACCGGTTTGAACCACCACCCGGTACCAAATGAAGGCGGCGCTATAGGCACCGGTTGATGGTAATAACCGGTTTCTATGGTGATGAAACGTGGCAGCTGCCAGGAGCTCGGGCCTAAGGCACCGGTTGGTGCCTTGACCCGGTGCTATTGAACAAAATTTAGCACCGGGTCATTGAAATCAACCGGTGCCTTTGGCCCGAGCCTATAAATACCCCAGCCCCTCCCCCCTCGAGCTGCCGTGAACTCACTGTTCATGACAGCTGAGTGAGGTGAGGGGAGGAGAATTTTTTATTTTTTTTTGAAAAAAGGTTAGTTTTTTTTTCTTTATAACTTAGCAATTAATTTTTAGAAACAATTATTACTTGATTTAGTTTTTACATGTGATAATTATTTTTATTTGTAGCATCTTATTGTAGTTATATGCGTTATCAATTTATTTGATATTTGAATACTATCAAATTATTGTATTTATATATTTTATCAATTTATTTGATAAGTGAATAGTAGCTATTTATTATAGTTATATGCATTATCAATTATATAAATGTATTGTTATAAATTGGTAGTATGAATGAACTATTTGTACAGTACAATGATGTATATAAATGTATTATGGACCCAGATGAGTCGGCAATGGATGTACATGGTCGACCGGCGTTAAAAGGAGTTCATGGATGACGTGCATGAATTCATAGAAGCGGCCGAGAAACACAAGTATGGTGGTTTCGTTCGTTGTCCATGCAAATTCTGTAAGAATGAGAAGGATTACTCATCATCAAGAACCATCCATAGTCACTTGTTCAATAGTGGTTTCATGCCGAACTACTATGTTTGGATCAAGCATGGCGAAAGAGGAATTGTGCTGGATAATAATGTAGAAGAAGAGGACAGGATTCCTGACTTTGCAGCCAATTATAATTCCTTTTTCAATGACACTGCAATGGGTGAATCTGAAGAAGATACTGAAGGATACATTGTAGAAGATAATCTTGGTCAGATGCTGCGCGAAGCTGAGGAAGGTTGCGAAACAGAAAAGGAATCGAGAGATCTGAAGCGTATGTTGGAGGACTACAGAACATTGTTGTACCCTGATTGCAAACAAGACCAAAAGAAGTTGGGTACCACATTGGAATTATTGCAATGGAAGGCATCAAATGGTTTGTCTGACAAGGGATTCGAGGAGTTCCTGAAACTTATAAAAAACTTACTCCCTGAGGGTAACACCTTGCCGGAGACAACATATGAGGCAAAAAAAAGTTGTTTGTCCTTTAGGATTAGAGGCACAGAAGATACATGCTTGTCCTAATGACTGCATCCTATATCGAGGTGAGTATGAAAATTTGGATTCATGCCCTGTATGCAACGCATGCCGGTATAAGATCTCTAGAGATGATCCAGGCGACGTTGAGGGGATGCGTGTCAAGAAGAGGGTGCCTGCCAAGGTGATGTGGTATTTTCCTCTAATACCACGTCTGAAACGTTTGTTCATGAACAAAACGAATGCTAAATTGATGCGATGGCACAAAGAAGAACGTAAGCAAAACAATATGTTGATACACCCCCCTGATGGGTCGCAGTGGAGAAAAGTGGACAGAACATTCCTAACATTTGCAAATGATGTGAGGAATATAAGATTCGGCTTAAGTACGGATGGCATGAATCCTTTCGGTGAGCAGAGCAGTGGCCATAGTACCTGGCCTGTGACACTCTGTATATACAATCTTCCTCCCTGGTTGTGTATGAAGCGGAAATTCATTATGATGCCGGTGCATATCCCCGGCCCGAAGCAACCCGGTAACGATATAGATGTGTATCTGAAACCACTGATTGAGGATCTTCTATTGTTGTGGAAAGAGGAGGGTGTTCGTATGTGGGATACGCACGTAGATGATCATTTTAACCTTCGTGCATTGCTTTTCGTGACCACCAACGATTGGCCAGCACTAAGAAACCTCTCTGGACAATCCAATAAGGGTTATAGGGCATGCACCCATTGTTTAGAAGAAACCGACAGCATGTACCACAAGCACTGTAGGAAGATCGTGTATATGGGTCATCGTCGTTTTCTTCCGATCAAGCACCCATTAAGGAGGAGGCATGCTCACTACGATGGAAAGGCAGATCATTGTACCAAGCCTAGGCATCGTTGTGGGAAAATGGTGTTTGAAATGGTCAAAGATATAAAAGTAGTATTCGGAAAAGGACCCAGCAGCAAATCAGTGCAGAGTGATGACGGACGTGCACCTATGTGGAAGAAGAAGAATATTTTTTGGGAGTTACCTTATTGGGAAGTCTTAGACGTCCGCCACGCAATTGATGTGATGCACCTAACAAAAAATCTTTGTGTGAACCTTCTAAGTTTCCTTGGTGTCTACGGTAAGGCAAAGGATACATTGGAAGCGCGGCAAGATCTTCAACGTATGAAACAATGGACCACCCTACATCCAGAAAAAAGGGATAAAGGACGTCATTATCTAGGTCTTGCGTGCTACACTCTTAGTAAGGAAGAGAAGCAAAGTATGTTCGACTGTTTGAACAGTATCAAGTTCCCATCAGGCTACTCTTCGAATATAAAGAGGCTACTGAACTTGAAAGAGAAGAAATTCGCACACGTAAAGTCCCATGACTGCCACGTGTTGATGACGCAATTGATTCTAGTTGCACTTAGAGGTATTCTACCAGCTAATGTTCGAGCAACAATCATAAAGCTATGCGCCTTTCTCAACACAATTTCTCAGAAGGCAATCGATCCATCGAGTTTAAGCAGGCTACAAGAGGATGTTGTCCAAAGTTTAGTCAGTCTTGAAATGATATTTCCTCCATCATTCTTCAATATTATGACGCATCTTCTAGTTCACCTAGTCAAAGAGATTGGTATTCTCGATCCTATTTTCCTTCATAATATGTTCCCTTTTGAACGATACTTTGCAGTCCTAAAGAAATACGTTCGTAATCGGGCTCGTCCAGAAGGAAGCATTGCGAAGGGTTACGTCACAGAGGAGGTCACTGAGTTTTGTGTTGACTATGTGGAAGAACTCTGCCCAATTGGGATTCCAGTATCACGTCATGAGGGGCGGCTGATTGGAAAGGGCACACTTGGAAGAAAATCAGTAAATACCACAGATCATGCCACGTTGAGCAAAGCACATCTCACAGTTCTGCAACAATCAGCCTTGGTGGCTCCATACATAGAGGAGCACATGCAAATTGTGCGAAGCATATACCCTTTGAAGTCTGAGACATGGATTACAAAACATCATAACGATACATTCGCCACTTGGTTGCAGAAGGAAGTCATGGCTAACGATCGAATTCATGAGCAGCTAGCTTGGCTGGCCTGGGGTCCGGCAAATTCAATCTTGATGTACCGAGGATATGAAATTAATGGTTACACATTTTATACAAGAGCCCAAGATAACAAGAGCACCAATCAAAATAGTGGTGTCCGTATAGATGCCACCGACTCTAGTGGCCAAACGAACTCATATTTTGGTTACATTGAAGAGATCTGGGAACTTGACTATGGGCCGTTGAAAATACCTCTATTTCGTTGTCAATGGGTTAAACTCACAGGAAAAGGTGTCGATATCGACGAGTACGGAATGACAACGGTAGACCTCAAAGAGCTTGGCTATCGAGACGAACCATTCATCCTAGCTAAAGATGTCACTCAAGTTTTCTATGTGCAGGACATGTCTAGCAAACCAAGAAAGGACAAGTCCAGGAATAAATCAAGTTTTGTAGGTGCCAGAGATTAGCCAAAGCGCCATATTGTTCTGGCAGGAAAAAAGAAAATTATGGGAGTCGACAATGTCACGGATGAAGAAGAATACAATAAGGTTGAAGATATGACTCCGTTCGCAGTGGAGGTTGACACAAGTATTCTTTTAGCCGAAGAGGAGGCTCCGTACGCACGTCATGATCATAATGAAGGGACGATTGTAAAGCGAACCATCATTAATATTCACTTAGTTGAATGATTATATCTTTTAATATTTTCTGTGAACATTATTAGATTTCTTATGCAATGAATTGATTTATTGGACAATTAAATGATTTATTATGCAATTAAAATAATTAGTTATGCACCTAAATGATTTATTATGTAGTAATTAGAATTATTGTGCATTTAAATGATTTATTATGCAATTATTTGATTTATTATGCAATTAAAATAATTAGTTATGCATCTAAATGATTTATCATGTAGTAATTAGAATTATTGTGCATTTAAATGATTTATTATGCAATTATTTTATTTATTATGCAATTAAAATAACTAGTTATGCATCTAAATGATTTATTATATAGTAATTAGAATTATTGTGCATTTAAATGATTTATTATGCAATTATTTGATTTATTATGCAATTAAAATAATTAGTTATGCATCTAAATGATTTATCATGTAGTAATTAGAATTATTGTGCATCTAAATGATTTATTATGTAGTAATTAGAATTATTGTGCACGCAGATGTTCAATTTGCATAGATGGTACCTGCGAATGTCGAAGGACCATGGGAAAATGTTTGGAGTCAAGTATCGTGACCATGATTTCTTCCGCGGGGAGGAGGACTTCTGGGTGTACTTCGAAAATTTTCTATCACATTTAGCATCGACAAGCCCTCGACGCCTCTATCATCACCATTTGGGTTTTGTAAGTATCACTTACCTCTACATTAATACTTTTTGTTAACAAGAACATAATTATATGTGTGCATTATAAAATTTCTATTGTATCGTTTAGACAGGAGACCCAAAGAAGCCGAAAACATGGATGGCACCATCAGATCGGCTTCATGTATCCTTTGCTAGTCAACCAGAAAGTGCTCAACGAAAACAAATCCTATATATTCATACCATACAACTTTGGGTAAGCCTTGGTTGACTCAATCCTCTGTTATATTACTAAATAAATACTAAGTCATCTAATGCATGTATTTATATATCCTATCTATATCCGCAGTTATCATTGGATTTTACTCATACTTTCCGTAGAGACCGGCAATCTTATAGTCTTTGACTCAATGAGAAATCCAAAGTCCGCAATCCAACATATCATAGACCCCTTGAACAGGTAAGTTCAGTTTGCACAATCAAATCTTTTTTCTGTTAATAACAATTTCTGAATATCAAACTTAACTTTGAGTGCAGAGTTTGGAAAAAATTTGTGAAAAATAACAAAGGACGTGGTCAATGGAGGCCCGAACTGAACGTTAACATGGATTATCCGGTATGTTGATTCATAAAGATTTGTCTAGTTAAGTATATAATCCCAAATTGTTGTAAATTGAGTAATTTATTTGTTTCACCTTAAGTGTGCGAGACAACAACAAGGAACTGATTGGTGCGGGTACTACGTATGTGACTACTTGCACATCATGACTCCATGCGGGAAGGTTACTAATGAAGACACGAGAGTACGTCCAAACCGTTCACTAGTATATTTTCATAATTATACTAACGCACATGATGTTAATCCTTTTTTTCTAAATGATAGATGTCTCAAATGGGGGATGAATGTTACTCTACTGATCGGATCAACGCCGTGTGCGAGCAGCTCGCCGGATTCATTTTGAACGAGATCTTGGATCCTAGAGGCGAGTTCTACCACGACGGTCACATACATAGAGGACTTCCATCTACCTCCTGAGGGGACCAGTAGTTGGACTACAAACATGACTTGTACATTTGTAAATATTTTTAAACATTATGTCTTGATGTTTGTAAATTTGTAAATATATTAGTTCATCTAATTAGTTTAATTATATGCTCGCATTTCACTTTTAGTTAGTTTCAAATATTCTCTGAAAACGAACACGAACGACCAATGAACGTATAGTACTGTAGAGCTTGAGTGCGTTTAGCAATTATAAAAGAATAAATAGTAATAAATATAACAAACAAAATTGGATTTGGAAAAAAAAGAGAAAATGCCATTGGTACCGGTTGGAAAGACCAACCGGTACCAAAGGGGCTGCCACCTTGCGTCAGCGTGGCAGCCTCTTTGGTACCGGTTGGACTTTCCAACCGGTACCAATGGTGCCTAAGTCACCGGGTTAAATACCCGGTGTCCTAAGGCGAGGCTATTGGTCTCGGTTGGCGGGAACCGGTTGGAAAACCGGTGTCTAAGGCCATTTCCAACCGGTTCCATGGCCCGTTTTCTAGTAGTGCGTCGCCGGAGAAGATCATCATCAGGAGCAACGACGACAAGAATTAGTAGCAGCAGCAGAAGCGAAAGAGGCAGTGCGTTACATGGTGGCCAGGCAGGGATGCTACGCGCCCAGCAGCGACTACCTCCACCATCTGCTGCCTGCCGCTGCTGGTGGTGGTGGTCATGGCGGCGGTGTGGCCGCCGCTCGTTCCAGGGGAGTCCAGTACATCATCTATGTAGTTAACAAGTTGGGGCTTGCGGCGTCGACGGCCTTTAACGCGGTCAACTATCTCGACAGATTCCTCTCCATCAACTGCCATCTGGTAATTAATTATATATATATATATATATATATATATATATATATATATATATATATATATATATATATATATATATATATATATATATATATATATTGCTACTCATAAGTGAGTGTATGGGAATAGCTAGTAGCTAGCTCAGCTCATCATGCATGTATCCATCCATCAACTGACTGATGCATGCGCATGCCAGCAGAGGTGGGATGAGGCGTGGATGGTTGAGCTGGTGAGCGTTGCCTGCTTGTCCGTCGCATGCAAGCTGGACCAAGTCAACATCCCATCACTCCACCATCTCCAGGTACATGCATGCATGCATAGTACTAGCTCGTTACTAGTACATGCATAGTACTAGCTGGATGTAGCTAATAATATGGAGGTTGTGCAAACATGCATTTGCAGATGGAGGAGGTGCTGGGGCACTCGTTCCGGTCGGCGACGGTCCGGGACATGGAGCTGACGCTGCTCAAGGCCCTCCAATGGCGGCTCGCCTGCGTGACGCCCTACTCCTTCCTCCACCTGCTTATACCACCATCATCACCGGCCTCGGCTCGCTGCACGTACTCGCCTCCTCCTCCGCTCCCTCCAGGAGCCCTCGTTGCTCCTCCGCTTCCATCCCTCCATCATCGCCGCCTCTGCCATCCGCAGCTCTACTCTGCAGCTGGGTCTGCAGCAGCAGCAGCAGGATTATTATTCCTCCAGCGATGATGTCATCATCAGCCGCATGCTGCTGCTTGTGATCCGTCGTCCAGCAGATTATTGCCCACAAACGGTACGTGGGTAATTAAACATGCACATGCAGTACCTTCAGCTACTAGATCGATGTACACATTCTTTTATTTTTTTGGGTCAAAATGAGTACTAGTACACAGGGTTCACCTTACCGTTTTACTGTAGCAGTAACCGTTTTTTTGAAAAAAAATTTGACTTTTGTATTTTTGAATTTTGAATCGGAAAACACCGTTTACCGGACCGGTAACCGCATACCGCTCAGTAGCGGTATCGGTAAAATCACCGATAATCGACGATTTATCGGCGTTAAGGTGAACCCTGCTAGTACATGTCTAGAAAGTATGCATGGATGGTGAATTATTAATATACAATGACTGAACTGTATGCATGCATGCATGCAGAAGGATGATGATGACGACGAGTGCTTCAAGATGATGCAAGCACTACTCCTCCACGACCATGAATCCTGCTGCTTGGATCATTTGAACGGTAGCCATTGTCGTCCCTACATCAGTGATGATGAGCAGCTGCAGTACTCCACAGTTCCAGCTGGTGGGATTCCCTTCCAAACCCACGATGCCACGACTAATATTACGGCGGTCTAACAGGTCAGCATCAGTAGTTACCGCCTGTCGCCGCTGCTTGTTCGATCGGCGCCGGATCAACCATGACGACGCACCAAATTAACCAAATACACACACGATCGAGATGATCTGCTAATTCAGGACATCGCGACACATCTGCCTCACACAAACGACAACCACATTATTACTTAATTTTACCGTTCCTTTATTTACTCTAACTACTCACTCAAATCAAATTAATTACCTGCACATTAATCATCAATTAGTTACTGTTACTTGTGTGTAGAACTACGTACTGCACTAATTAGTTATTTGCATTCGTTTGTAATTTGCATTGGTTGCCTCTACTACACAATGTGATGCAACCGGAAGCACGCATATGTATTTGTGTTGTGCGTGCTACTCACTTTCGATCTTTATTTTTCTCTTAATCTTATTATTTGTACAAGTTGGTGATTATTAATAATAAATCTATTGTGTGATTAATAAATCTTATAATTACATAATAAATCAATATATATATATATATATCGTCACATTTTTATTGATTTTCTTTCATGAGAGGACTAGCTAGATAGCTAGTCAGTATTGTTTAGAGAGACCATGTGCGTTCCCTCTGGTATCAAAATGTGACATTCTTTTGGATATTGACATGCTCCATAAGCACAACACTCGACTAATAGTTCTTTACTTCTCTTACCCATCCTTTTTTTAAAAAAGGGAAAGAAACTCTCTCCAATAGTTTCCGATCCTAATTCCACATCTCCTAACAATTGACATATTACCCATCTTTGTGCGAAAAGATGTGCACGACTCCCGATCGGCCTCCCCACGGCGGCGCCTTTTGCGGAGTTAAAATGGGGCCAAAACTTCTCATTTTTTGGAGTAAAAATGAGGAACTATTGAAAATGGATTTTTTTTCTCTCTATACCTATTTGGACTACGCTCTAACAATAATAGTGATTTATTTTGATTTCCACGCGAATTAGAAAACCTAATAACTAGTCCACGTAAAATACAACCAGCAATAGCTAGGTTCAGCTAATAATATTCTGAAATTCAGAAAGGTTGTAACTCCTATTTGTATCCCTAGAGTGTCTAGGAATGGCGGACACATGCTGTTTTATAGATCAGCAATAACATGGGGGAGAAAATGGTTATTGTCTCACCCTTTGGGCCAAAGTACTTTGGAGTCGACAAATTCATAGGGTTAGACTTTGGGCCGAAAGTACTCTAGTATTGGCGGTTTTTTCTTTTTTATATTTTTTAAAAATTAAAATTTCAAAAATATATGTCCGTTTTGAAATATTTCAAATATATACCCCGGTCGCCCTCCCATAGGGCGACAGGCCCAAAGTGTAATTTTTTTTTCTTCAAATTTGCAACGAAATCCCTGGAGAAAAAAAAGGGGGGGCCTGTCGCCCCCCCAACGGGCGACAGGGGCCTGTCGCCCACCCCTTTTTTTTCCAGGGACCTATTTTGAGCTATTCGAGCGTGTATTCGTCATCATCGTCGGCAAGATCTCGGCCGCTAACTCCTACCGCACGTAACTTGTCCTTCATTAAATCACAGGAAAAAATCGCAAGAACTTCCCTTATTTCACGAGCATTATGGAACCCACAAACATAATAAGTTCACATCAATAATATCTATAGAAACAAATGACCAGTAACCTACCACAATCATAAACATCGGATACAAATAAGCGGTCCACAACTATCTCATTACAAATAAACATCAGATACATCTAACCACCCCTAGGGCGTCGGACCCTCTTAGCCCTCTGCTGGGCACGGACATGGCCCTCGGAGTAGGTGAGAACATCCGGAGACCTCACCTGTCGCTCAAGACGCGCAAGGGGCTGCGGTGTCTGCTGCTGAGAGATCCCAAGTGGTGCTCCTCCTAGCTGTGAATACCCCAAGACATCGGGGTCACCTTGCGCGGCAGGCTCTTCTGGACTCAAGCTGTCGAAGTCGTTTAAGGTGAAGGTCTCGTTATCTGGTTGAAAGGAGGAAGAAGAAGGTCTGGCGCCCGCATCGGGGTAGAATCCTACGGAAAAAAATGTGGATGTTAGCGTAAGCTCGTATATTTTGTCATGCCATGTAGAAACCGAAATACGAAACATAAACTAACCTGTGTAGGCCGGTATCTGTGGCCCCGGTACCATCCCTGGATACGGTCCGCCAACTGGTGCTGCCCCTCTAAACATTCCAGTATGGCCGAACGCAGTAGCTGGATCGTATCCTGTATGTGATATTAGTAAATATGTAGGAACACTTGATGTAATTTTAAAGAGATATGTACGTTACCTGCACTTGGGAAGAACTGCGACGTCGGCCCGTGCATGGTCGACGGACACGGGAACGACGACGAGGCCTGAGACGACCCGTGGCTGTCTTCGTACTACACACGGCTTCCGAAGTTATGCACTACCTGACGCAACTGATCACGCTGCCTCGACCATGCCTCTATCTGCTCAAACTGGGTCATTGGGGATCCGGCACGTACCCTCGTCAAGTAAGTCGAGCAGTCCGTCTCCATCATGTTGCAAAGGCGAAGCTGCATCAATTCAGTAAAGTTACAGTTACAAACACATGAATTATCTTATGAATATGATTATATATATATATATATATATATATATATATATATATATATATATATATATATATATGATTAAGAGACTCACCGCGCCAGCTAGTGCCTCCACGTGGTGCCGGCCATATCCATCCTGAGGCCTCGCCTGGTGTGGCTGCGGGTGAGTGTCAACAAAAACCAGACGAGTCCGAGTCCGGGGTAAGTACCAGGTGAGGTAAGCCCTAAAGGAGCTGTCTGTGTGTGGTCCTGTTGGATGGACCAAGAGCTCGTCTGCCTGTTCCCATTGGTCCACCCACGGCTGGATCTTGGTGAGCCAATCATCAGAGCACGGCAAACCACTCCTTGACAACCTACAAAGTGGACCACGAAGAATCGTTAGATTCGACACGAATGTATGAGCCAAGTTCATTCATAATTACATGTGGTCCTGGCGACTGACACGCTCCAACGCGGTGGGCACCGGAAACTCCTGGCGCTGTCCAAACTGTCTCCTGACTCTCCAGGGGCAATATGCCTCAACCGCGATGTCATAAACCAGGACAGCGGAAGTAAGCCACAGGCTCGCATTCGCGGAGCAGTGCGAAGACAGGCCTGCTGGTGCATGGGTAGCGACAGCCTCTGGGCTGTAAGGCTCCCAGACAACGTCCTCGGGCGTCAGCATGTCGAGCTCCGAAACAAACTCAGGATATGCGCGTCTAACCCGCGCATGTGCCCAGGACCTCTGCATTCCGAATAAGTAAAATTAAAAGTGCGCTAATACATCATGTAACAATGAATAACAAAATTAGATTTGTTGCGAACGTACCTGACGCTAGATCCAGATAGTGCCCATAGTGGGCCTCTCTTCCTTCTCGTCGCCGTACATGCCCCGTGGTAAGGCTCGTGGCTGACAAAGGGCCGACCAACGGCTAGCCTCTCGTACGACCAAAGCTGTAGCAGTAGTGGGCACCCTGACAGGATAGCATTCCCATGTGTCTTCATGCAGCCGTCACAGACTCGTGCTTGCTCCTGATGCCCTTACCTTCACTAGCTCTGCAGTCAACTGATCAAGCATCTGTCATAATGCATTGAATTTTCTCTTTTGATTTTGGGTGCACAACCTCTTAAACAGGTTCTTAAGATCCTTGTTCTTAAAGTGCTCATAGAAGTTTGCACCCATATGCCTAATGCACCACCTATTTTGGACATCGGGCCACAATGGAGGCGTTGTCGCAGTTCCACGTTGCAATTTCAGTATTGATTGCAGGATACCTGCATGCCTATCACTAATAAGGCACACATCTGGGCGTGCGCAACAACATGAATCTTCACTCGTTCAAGGAACCAATACCAACTGTCTATGTTCTCATTCTCAACAAATGCAAATGCGAGCGGAACTATTTGGTCGTTGCAATCTACACCGATTGCGGTGAGTATCTGACCTTTATACCTTCCAGTCAAAAATGTGCCATCAATGCAGATCACCAGAAGAGAAAACTGAAATGCTCTAACACAAGCACCTATGCAAAAGAAGGCTCGTTGCATAATTCTTTGTCCCCTGGTCACGGCTGGTACGAGGTATGTGTCATAAATGCTTTCAGGATTTCTAGCAGCAACCTGTGATAACATACGAGGTAGGTTATCATATGATGCCTCGTATGTGCCGAACCGCATCTCGAACACCCTTTGTTTAGCCCTCCATGCCTTCAAATAACTGATGGTGTACTGGTAAGTCTGCTCAATGTGTCGAACAATCATTTTTGGCTCATAATTTAGGTTGTCCATAATAAACCCATACATTTGCTTTGCAACAAAGTCACATGATATATTGCGATGCGAGGGAAGAACTTCTGACAGCAAACAAGCGTGCTCTGTCACAATGGAACATTTCCAGTTGACTTCCATTTTCCCTTGAATGCATGTACTCGCCATGGACATCCAGCATTCACACACTTCACCTCATATTCTTTACTGCCAGACTTTACGACTCTGAATTCTCGTTTCAATGAGATTGCCCATAGTCTCACAGCATCTTTTACGGCTTCAATGTTTGGATATGTTGCACCTTGCACTACCTCATTCCCTCTGTACTCCCACTCCTGATTTCGTACATCTTCTGCGACATGACTGCCAAAACCATGCTCTTTCCACTCTTTTGGCAATGAGTACTGCTCGTCATCAGATGAGTCCTCATATTCTTCCATCTCTATTGCAATTTGGTCTTCTGCCTCCATCTCGTCCACAATGCTATGTATCCTCTCTCCCTCATCAGCAAGGCCCTGTGGTCCCATGTTTTGGTTCTCTGTCTCTTCTGACTCATCTTGCTCAACATAATTGGTCTCTCTTCGAATACTCGGAGTTCCTTGATCTGCACAATGTTGGATTTCATTTTGTGTCTTCTCCTGAATTTGAACAAGAATGGCCAGAGGCCACCCACGCTCTAAAGCTGCTTGCATGTACTTCTGCCAGTCATCAGTGCTGTGTATCATCATTAATTCCCATAATTCATTTTCTACCTCCCAATTAACAAGAGACTGGACAGTGATCACATGTGTCAACGGATCAACATGGAACCCACGCTGCAGCCACTTACATATGGAACCAAAACTCATTTCCAAAGGTTTATCTATGCCGCTAGATGTGCGCTTAAAGGCAGAAATATCTACTCCATTTGGCCCATACATAATATTGTATTCACCATAAAATACTTGAAACTGCATCTTGCTCGACATATCTGTATATCACATAATACTTATCGAGTTATACTCTTTACTTCACTACCTTATTCAATAATTCGTAAAAACTAAGTATGAAATTCAACTACAACGTATAATTATTCATAACTACGTGATGACACTCAAATTCTATACTGCATATGCCAAATTCTATTCTAAATCATAATTAATTTATAAACACGTCTCTAATAGTACTGCAATTGCAATAATAAATGCGTAGAACTAATTTTCTAAACTAGTTTACTACTACGTAACTACAAACTAAAGTATCATTGAACTCCTACTTAAATGGTTCTACTATAGCAGTAATTAAATTAAATTACTCACACCTACTTAAATTACTCATATTTAAATACGTAGTACTTAAATATAACAATATTTAAACTAAATGTACTAACCTGCAGATCACAAGTGCTGAATCCGGCAGGGCTTCGCCGCTTTCCTTCTCCTCACTCGTCTCTTTTTTTCTGGATTTTTGGTGGAATTTTCGGGCTCAAATGAGGAGGGAAGGGAGGGTCAGCCCTTTTATAGGGGGGTACCCCGGTCGCCCGCGGGGGGGGGGGGGGGGGGTGGCGACAGGCCCCCTGCCGCGCCTGTGGGCCGGGCCCAGCGGCGGTCGCCCGTGGGCTGGGCGACAGGCCCCTGTCGCCCCCCCAACGGGCGACAGGGCCTTTTTTTTCCAGGGACCTCATTGCGAATTTGAAAAAAAATTACACTTAAGGCCTGTCGCCCTATTGGGGGGCGACCGGGGTATATTTTTGAAATATTTCAAAACGGACATATATTTTTGAAATTTTAATTTTTAAAAAATATAAAAAAGAAAAAAACCGCCTAGTATTGAGAGGCCAAATTTGTCAGTGGGCCGGAGAAGCTGGAATTGGGCTTTTGCAAGCAGGAGAAGATTGGACAGGACAAGAAGCGGAAGGCGTTGGCCTTCTCTGCTGCTGCTTCTGCTTCGCTGCTCCGATCCATGATATCTATCCTAGCTAGATACCAGAAGCTCATTGTATCGAGTTAAGCAGTGGAGGTCCATAACAGGAGCATACATGCATGCATGGTGCTTGGATCAGATCTGTAAGCAACGCAAGCACTTTTCGCAAGATTGCCTTGACGAAAGTATGGGGATGGAAAAGCAAAAGAGATGGATGGAGGAGCAGCAGACAGAGACAGATATTCCTTCCAGGGATCCGAGGAAAGTGCCCGATCCGCGTCTATCAACTCATTCTTTCTTTTGGTTGTCCAAATACTTTTGTGTGTGTGTGTGTGTGGAGCAAAGAGTAACGTAACCCCAGTCCAAAGCAAGGAATAGATCCTGAGCTCTTCCGGCCGGCCGGAAAACAATTCAAACCAAGTAAAGGAGATGAGGATCCATCCCAAGTTAAGAGGCCGGGCAGCACACACAACATACTGCTTTAATCATGTCAGCAGTCTCCTTTGCTTTCTCTGACTGACCTTTATGTCCCAGGTACAATATTATGTCGGTTGCATTGCATGACAGTATAGGAAGTTGGATCTGAACGAAACTGACCAAGATTAATATAGTTCCGATCCGATCCCCAGAAGAGTATTTCGTTCTCCAGTCAGTGTTGGTCGCAGCTGTTACTGATTCTTGCATGCAATTGTGTTGGTGTCGTATAATGGTGAAAAATTAAAAACCCTGAATATATAATTCAACTAAATTGGTTCAGATTTTAATTATTACCTGAATAAAGCTTTAGAGCGAGCGAGGCAAAAGTACCAGTGCAGCAAGTGGCTTGTGTTATAATCAATCTGGTATCACTAGTTAAACTGCATGATCGATAGAGCTGTGGGCTCGACACTCTGACAGAAGAATCATTCACTGCTTGTTGCCAATCAAACCTTTATTTTTAGTTGCCAAAGGTAACGACTACTACTTAACTAGCTAGCTCCCGGCCCGGCCGGCGCAACGCTTTGCATGTTGGCATCTTTTCTCTCTTTTCCTTTTGGAAATTAAAAATCCTCGCAGAATGCATATAGCTAAGCTTAATTTGCAGTCTCATGGATCGATTAGCAGAAGCTACATACAGGCAAGGCGGCACGTATCATGGCCTCATCTGCCTCTATGGCGGCCAACCTCCAACTCCTCTCCCTCCTAGTTTTCCTGATGTCCATGGCGGCATTAGTCACCGGCGGCGGCGCCAGCAACGGCAGTGTCCAGCTGATCCTGGTGAACAACTGCGCCGAGTCGATCTGGCCTGGCCTGCTGGGCACCGCCGGCCACCCGACGCCGCAGTCCGGCGGCTTCCACCTGGCCCCGGGCGACGAGACCTCCTTCGACGTGCCCCTGGGCTGGTCGGGCCGCGTGTGGCCGCGCCGCGGCTGCTCCTTCGACGGCCGCGGGCGGGGCGGCTGCGCGACGGGCGACTGCAGCGGCGAGCTCCGCTGCGGCGGCCGCGCCGGCGCGGCGCCGGCCACGGTGGTGGAGATGACGCTGGGCACCCCGAGGTCGCCGCTGCACTTCTACGACGTGTCGCTGGTGGACGGGTTCAACGCGCCGGTGTCCATGTCCCCAGTGGGCGGCGGCGCCGGGTGCGGCGTGGCCGGGTGCCAGGCGGACCTCAACGCCTGCTGCCCGGCGGCGCTGGAGGTGAGGGACCGGGAGGGGAAGGTGGCCGGGTGCCGGAGCGCGTGCGGGGCCATGGGCGGCGACCGCTACTGCTGCACGGGGGAGTACGCGTCGCCGGGGCGGTGCCGGCCCACCGTGTTCGCGCGCGTCTTCAAGGCCGTCTGCCCCAAGGCCTACAGCTACGCCTACGACGACGCCACCTCCCTCAACCGATGCAAGGCCACCCGCTACCTCATCACCTTCTGCCCGCCGCCAACGTCCAGGAAATAACTGCTACTACTTACTAATTAGTAGAATATTTTTGCTTTGTCTGTTGTCTTGTCTGTTCCAATATAAATAATATAGCCCTGCCTACCATAGCGGCATGCATACACACAGTAACAGTCACTAGTACTGAGACGCGATCAAAGTCTGAAATAAACCTGATCATTCATAGTAAATCATGAGTAGCGATCGATGATGTATCCAACGACATGGATGAATACGATGGACGATCGCTCATCAGCTCGTCTTCTTCACTGATGGGTCAGGAGTGGTGGACGAGGCACCAGAAACACCTGCCTCCCCGCTGCAACCACAACACCAGCAGCAGCAGCCAGCATGTCAGTCAGGAACAGGGCGACAGCAGGTCATCATCAGGACTCAAGATGCGTATGTATACGTACCCTTGGCGCTGAGGAACCTCTCCATGGCGGCGAGGACGTGCTGGCCATGCGAGTACCTCCTCAGGTAGGCCACATTCCTGCTGGCCTCATCCACCAGCAGGCGCACCTGCTCCTCCTCCGCCATGAACACCATCCTCTGGATCACGTAGTTGGCGTAGGGATTGATCGTCATGTCCAAGCAGCCGCCTCCATTGTCGACGATCTCGCGAGTGATGGCCTGCCGGTCCTCGTGGTCCCGAAGCTCAGGCATGCCTCGATCACATTGGAGGCGAACTTCTGGTAGCACATGGGCACCACGCTGCCAGCAAACTTCTCCACCATGGCTGACCGATGAGCTTGGGTGCCGTGCTCTATCAGGTACTGCACCACGTAGTTTGCATACACGTGCTTAGACAGATTGTTAGCGGCCTGATCTATGATCTCCGCCGCCAACGTGCAGGGTTGTCGCAGTAGCCTAGCACTCTCTGGGCACACACCACACTGCAATACAAGATCGACTATCCAAATTAGCACCAAATATTATTACCAAATGCACTGATAGTCGATGATGAACCTGCTGACAAATTAATTAAGTTATTAAATCAACCAATTAACGATACCTGAATCACGTGGCAGCCGTAGACGTTTGTGGACACGTCCTTGGCCTTCCCGCAGAAGCTCCGGAAGATAAACTTGACATGCTTTGGAGGCACACACTCTATGCACTTCTGAATGACATGGTTGGCGAACTGGTCATGAACACATCTCCGCACCTGCTGCTTGTGACCATCGCGACCTTCTGCTCCAGTTCTGCTACTTCCAAGGCCTGATGATCAAACAGGGACAGCAAATGCATGCAAAACAACTGACTACATATCAATCTAGAAATCTGAAATTTGTATATACATACTGTGCTGCATGGTTATTAATTAGTTTACCTTCTGTATAGTATGACCCGGCAGCCGTACATGTGAAAGCTTAGGGATAACACATGCTCCACAAGATTGCTGATGGCCTTCCTCTTCAATTCAAGGACTGCGGTCCATACTCAAGAATCTGGTCGTTGTTCACGCTCTGATGCATGATACTAGTTAAATGTATACTATATGAATAGAAATTAACCTTTTGGACCACGTAATTTCCGAAGACATCGACAGCCAGCGAACGGACACGTGGCGTGATTTCCCTGTAGACCATTCCGGGGTGGCCACCTCAATTGCCTGCTGTACAATTCGGCTCCCCTTGGGATGAACACTGCACAAGTCGCATGCAGTAAGGTACTCCAATCGCAAGTCGCAGCAATGGATTCAATTAATTAAAGAGTGATTAATAATAAGGGCGCGCACCAATAATCTGCTACTTGGCCCTCGATGTTCCTGAGACTGATAGTGTTCATCACTGGAGCTGTCACAATCTGCTGCCGGTGACTGTGTCGTACATGATGCTGCACTTGAGGGGAAACAGAAGAAGCTCTTGGTTGTCCAACAACTATTGCAGTAGTATCTGCATCTGCTGCAGTCTCCCCATAATTTTCCTCCAGAGCATCAGGAGCATAGTGAGTCTTCATGCCCTGAATAGCCTGCTGAAGGAGTCCTGCAGAAGCGGTCTTGTCAAGGTCGTTCGCTGCACAGTAACATTCCAAATGGACCCTAACTAAATGTTCGTGTATCTTCATGGTATCCTCCTCTCTCAGCGGAACTTCTTCAAAGTCTTGCTCATCAACATTTCCCTGCTGGGCACCTGAAACCTGACTCCCTAAGACGACAGGACCACGAGTAGGCACGGCGTATATTTTAGCATTGTTCATTTGGCCCTGAGCTGCTGTGGACGTCATTGGATCGACCTGAGGAGGAAATAATAGCAACGGTTTAGTACTATATAATATAATATAACGAACGGCAAGCTTCTCAAAGTAAATTTTCCTACAAATTGATCTACGTTTTTCCCATAATAAAATGCCCTATACTTCAAAAATATCGCGCTCCTTTTCTAACACAGGACCATACCACATGCAAAGAAAAATACAATGCCCTATACTTCAAATATAGTATTGACTCTCAACAAGTAACAAGATCTAAGGCGGAGCCACCGTTCATTGGAAATGTATTTACCAATCCCGATCAAATTCCAAGGCTCAACCTTGGAGAGGTTATACTCCCTCCGTTTTCGTTTATTAGGCGTACCAAGAAGGATCACAGAGACCAAGATTTGTGTTAATGCTGTGGAGATTTGCATGTCTGGATGCAAATGTTGCTTGGATTCTAGGGAAAGCATGCATGGCCTCATGCAGCTAGCTTGTTTTTCCCACCGTGAAAACCTGCATGGCTTCCGCGATTTAATTCAGCTCGGACCGAGCACCATCATTATTGGAGTCGGAGGAGTCCCGAGGGTGCACGCCTTATATTGGAAGAAAAGCACAAAATGCTCATACGTCTAATAAACGAAAATGGAGGGAGTATATTCTAGGAGATATGATGGTTGCATCTATAAACCACATATCTCGCAGAGTGGGCAAGGCAACGAGAAAGTTTTTTGCAGGTGAAAAAAAGAATTGTGGCAATAGTTGGGAGCAGGATCACCTTATTGCTAGTCTCAGTTTAAGTTTTTTCATAGAGTACACCTCACATTGTATTGTTGACTTGGAGAGCACCTATAGGGGCTGGCTCGTGTTGCAACCTTTTTTAGAATAATTTATATTCTTATTATAAATATATGCATTTCTTCCGTGTATTCTCAAAAAAAAATAAAAGACATGCAATCACTACTGTTGGGGCGGACATGCACCTATCCTTGGAGTGCGTCAAATTGATAAAGATTATTTTTGAAAATATCCCAATCTTACATGGGTCAGGCATGAATACCTATCCTCTAAGGAGTAAGATGACACATCTTTTTGCCTATTGCCACTATAGTAGGAAGATTTGGGTGGGCGTACGACAATGGACAGTAGGCCGCTTCAGGGATGTTGTGGGGTGTGGGTGCATTTTGATGAAGTCTCCCATTGAAGGTGTGCGGTTGGCAATACCGATAACCTACCAATATGGGTACTCCAATTGCTAATTTAACTTGGTGCTTGGGAGATATGGAATGAGTGCAATGCGAGGATCTTCAGGCACAAGTTCACAACTATGGAAGGCCTTCCCGTGAAGATAAAGGAGGCAACAACATGGTGTGCTGCGGGAGCGAAATGGCATCACCCCTGGACCGTCGGATTGACCGTCTCTTCTTGTTCTTGTTGCCTTAGGCCTCCTTTTTTGTTTCCTTTGTGTACAACTAATTCTTTATCCTTCTCTATCAATGCATGTCAGGTAGTAATGGCAACCATTTTTTTAAAAAAAGAGATGACACAGAAGAAGGGCATGACAACCATCCGTCTGCAAGAGCTTGAAGACATACCATCATAAGAGGCGTAAATATAGACAGACAATGATTTTGGTTTCCACTAGATAAGGTGAATCATCTAGATGGCTACCTGTTAGAGTGCGCAGCGGAATTCGGCCCGCATTCTGCGCACTCTAACAAGTGATATCAGAGCTAAAGGTTAAAAAATTTGGAATAATCTCCGGGGTCATATGGTGACGGGGGAGCCCGTGAACGTCTCCGGAAGGTCACACGGGTTGTGTGTGACTGGAGAGTTGGACATGGAGCCTGGTAGAACGTCTTCCAGGAGATCACGTGGGTTGTATGTGATGAAAGAGTTGGGCCCAATGTATGATGGGGGAGATAATTGTTAGATTTAGTCCCACATCGGAAATTGACGATGGGGGATCTCAACATATAAGGTGGGGCAGTCCTCACCCATCAGACTAGTCTTTTGGGTTGAGTTAGGCCCGAGGCCTTGGTTGATTGGGCTCCGGTGGACCTAGGCCTGATAGGACGCCAGCTCGTGGGTATAGCGGGTCGGGCTGGATTCCGTTGCACACTCTAACAACTTGGTTGGTTGGGCTCCGGTGGACGTAGGCCTGGTAGGGCGCCGGCTCGTGGGTATAGCGGGTTGGGGGCTAATTTCCGATGCTCACTCTAACACTACCCCTGAGAGACTCATTCATTAATATTCACATGGGCCGATGCCTTGAAGGATCTCTTGCCACGAAGACATAGGGTGGATTTCTAGATTTTTTTAGAAAATGTAAAAATAACCGGTCTCTATGACCTCAATCACATAGCCAAGTTCTTACAATGTATTCAATTCAATGGTTGAGCACAAATAAAAGAGGAAAGAGTGCACAAATGAAAGAAAAAATCATATGCAATTTCTATTATTGCCTCTCAGTCCATTCTTAGCGGCAATCTGATGCTTTTACTCACCAAACAGACAACCTCCCTTGTGTCCTCACACTACAACAATGAGTGTGGTAGCAAATTTCCTGTTAAGGTAGCTCCAAAGTTACACTTGCATGTAGGCACACAACATTGAAACGCCACCACCATCATCTGCTAGAATCAAAGTTGATTCGCTCGGAGCTTTCAGTGCTTGTGAAGGGGGAGAGACCTAAAACAATGCCTCCAAGAAGGTTTGCGGTAGGTAGGGTGGTCGCTCTACTGGGAGGTCTACCCTTGAAAATGAGACATCAACATGAATTAATAATACCATAAAATGAAGATATTTAGTTCCACATATGGTTTCCTTATGCTCCATAGCCCCTTGAGGGGTCACATAGTAACACCTTAGGGAGAAACAAATGAAGGTCCCAACCCTTGATGCAAAAGTGTAGTTAGAAGTCCAAGTATTAGGACGAAGTGGGTTTCATGCTCGTGTTGCCTTGTAGCAGCTTCAATTCTCACCTATGCCAGAATGGTGTGTGGGTGGGTGAGGAACATTGTTTGACTATAGTTCATTTTGATTTCATCGTGTTATCATGAGTCTGAGCTCATGAAAAGATTTATCAGAATATTTGATGTCATAGTCATTTACATCTAGTGGTGAATCCACCTCAGCATTGCGAGCTCATGGCAATAAGATGAGCAGTCGCAGAGCAACCCCAAGATTTTGGTCGAGCTGACCTAACCTTGGCCCTCCGCTACTGCCAGTGCTCGTGCAACATGCTTGGCCTTGCTTGATCGAGAACTCATGTTGTGCTTGTGAACTCCACACCTGGTGTCAACCTCCTCCATAAACACGTTTCCTCCATGGTTGGGAAAATGGGTGCATGTGCCTACCATCGCCGATTTTATGTTTGGGAAGTGCTTTGTGGATGCAATAGACATGGGAAGATAACGCAAATGAAAGGGGAGAAAAATTACATGGCCAAATCAGTCATAAGGGGATCGATTTCCCTGTTGGACATTGCACCAAGATTATTTCTCATAGATTACATCATTCTAGATTGGGCCAATACCCTTCGTAATTCTTTCTTCTCTCTCAAATGAAACCACTCGATGCATGCAGACATTGGCGATGGAGTACCTTGTCCAACACCAGCAAGGCATCATCTTCTGAGAGGAATAACGCATCATTGTTACCAGTAGGTAGCGTGGTTCCCCTACTGGGAGATCTGCCTTTGAAGATGCGATGCCAACACTAATTGATAATACCATACTAGAAGTAAATGACTAAATTAAGTCATTTACTTCCACATATGGCTTCATTTTGCTCAATAGACCCTTGAGTGATCACACTGTAACACCTTGATGAGAAACAAATGATAATGTTCCAACCCTTGATGCAAAAATGCTGGTAGAATTGAAGTATTAGGACAATGTAAGTTTCATGCTCATGTTGCCTTGTAGCATCTTCAATTCTCACCCATGCCGGAATGGTGTGTGGGTAGGTGTGGGAAGCATTGTACGACTATGATTCATTTTGATTTCATCATGTTATCGTTAGTCCGAGCTCATGACAGGATTTGTCAGAATATTTGATATCATAGTCATTTACATCTAGTGGTGAATACACCTCAGCAATGCGAGCTCATGGCAATAAGATGAGCAGTGGCAGAGTAACCCCAAGATTTTGGTCGAGCTGACCTAACCTTGGCCCTCTGCTAACATTGACGATGCAGACATTGACGATGAAGCTCCTTGTCCAACACCAGCAAGGCATCATGTTCCAGGAGGAATAACGCATCATTGTTGCCGGTAGGTAGTGTGGTTCCCCTATTGGGAGGTCTGCCTTTGAAGATGTGGTGCCAACACTAATTGATAATACCATACTAGAAATAAATTAACACATTTAGTTCCACATATGGCTTCTGTTAGCTCAATAGACCCTTGAGTGATCACAATGTAACACCTTGATGAGAAACAAATGATAAGGTTCCAACCCTTGATGCGAAAATGTTGGTAGAATCGTAGTATTAGATCGATGTAAGTTTCATGCTCGTGTTTCCATGTAGCAGCTTCTCACCCATGCCAGAATGGTGTATATGGGCGTGAGAAGCATTGTACGACTATGATTCATTTTGATTTCATTGTGTTATTGTTAGTTCGAACCCATGACAAGATTTGTTAGAATATTTGATGTCATTGTCATTTACATCCAATGGTGAATCCACCTCACCATATCAAGCTCGTGACAAGAAGATGAGTAGTAGCAGATAAACCCCAAGATTTAGGTAGGGGAGACCTAACCCCGGTCCTCTCCTACTGCCGGTGCCCACACGATGTGCTTGTCCTTGCTTGACCAGTAACATCGTTCACGCATCGTGCTTGTAGATTCTGCATTGGTGTTAACCTCCTCAGCAGAGACACTTTCCTCTAATGGTTGGGCAAATGGCCATCCATGCCTTCCACCGCCAATTCATTCTATGTTTGGGGAGTGGTGATGCTTCGCAAATGCAACATACATAAGAAGATATCGCAAATGAATACATAGAGAAATTGCAAGGCCAAATTGTTCACAATAGGGGAGAAATTTCCTTGTTGGACATTGGGCCTAGGCTTTACTTCTCATAGATTACATCATTCTGTATTGGGCCAATACCCTTTGCTATTCTTTCTTCTCTTTAAAATGACGATGTCGCTCGACAAGCTTATGTAGGCAGCAATGGAGCACATTCTCCAACTCTAGGAAGGCATCATGTTCTAGGAGGAACAGTGCATCACCACCGTAGTTAGGTAGGGTAGTTACCCTACCTTGCCCTACTAGGAGGTTCGCCCTTGAAGATAAGGCTGTTAAATACATGTAAAAAAAAGGCAAACACAAGAAATAGAAGTGGGGAGCACAGGCACTCCGACTCCGGCGGCAGCCCGGGTCGGCATGGGGGCCGCGACCCCTCCTGCGGCAGCGAAGGACAACATGGGGACGCGCCCCTCCAACCCCCACCTCAGATCCAGCGGTGCCCCCACCTTCAACTTCGGCGGCGACGCAGAGGCCGGATCCGACCTCCCAATGGCGGATGCAGCGGGCAGCAGCGGGCTGTGGTGGCCGGCGGCGGATACGGTGGTCGGAAGTGGCGGCCGGCGGTGGACGCAGCTCAGATGGGCTCGCTGGGCTTTTCTTTTTTTAATTATTTTAGGTTTTCTTTTTTTAATTATTTTATTTGATTAACCGAACTCCGCCTGTGTTGACTAGAAGACTTTCTCGAGTCGTCTCAACATAGGCGGTCCCAAGCCCGGGTAAAGGAGGAGGGTTGCGGTAGGTTTGGCGAACCAGCGTAAAAAATAGCCACTCAAATGGATATGAAACCCATAATAACATCGTTGGGGCGTAGCCCTCTGAGCGACGCGCCACATCGGAACCCGGGTGTGGTGATATGTGGGCAAGGGCCGGGCCGCCACCCCACCAATGGCACGTCGTATCGTGACCTGGGTACGATGATAAGTGAGCAAGGGTCGGGTCGTCAACTGAGTGGCGCGCTACATCTACGCCCGGGTATAGTGATAAATGAGCAAGGGTCTTCGCACTTCCCTCGACGGGTGCGAAGGGTAAGGAAGCTAGCCGAGCCAACTAGGATTCATATAGATAGCTGGAACGTAGGGTCCCTAACGGGTAAGTTGCGGGAGCTTGTTGATGTAGCAATTAGGAGGTGTGTAAATATTCTTTACGTTCAGAAGACTAAATGGAAGGGCCAAAATGTGAAGGAGGTTGAGGGTACTGGTTTCAAGCTTTGGTACATGGGGGAAACATCAGGTAGAAATGGTGTCGGAATCTTGATCGATAGGAGCCTTAAGGATGGAGTTGTAGATGTTAGAAGGCGAGGCGACCGGATTATCCTGGTCCGGATAGTAGTTGGAGATTTGGCTGTGAATGTGATCAGTGCCTATGCACCTCATGTAGGACTTAGTGAGAGCACCAAGAAGCAGTTCTGGGAAAATCTGGATAGTATGGTCAGTACCGTACCTGTCAGCAAGAAACTCCTCATAGGAGGAGATCTCAACGGTCATGTGGGTGCGACTAATGTAGGGTTCGAGCAGGTGCACGGGGGTTTTGGGTATGGTAGCAGGAGTCAAGAAGGGGATGATGTTTTTAACTTCGCGTTGGCCTATGACTTGTTGATAGCGAATACCCTTTTTAGGAAGAGAGAATCCCATCTTGTGACCTTCCGGAGTGGACAACACTCGAGCCAGATAGACTTTATCCTTGCTAGGAGGGAGGATAGATGGGATTGCTTAGATAGTAGGGTGATACCTGGGGAGTGTATTGTCCCTCAACACAAGCTTGTGGTGGCGGATTTTCATTTCCGGGTACGTGTCCACCGGGACAAACGTGCCAAGATTATGGGAACGAAGTGGTGGAAGTTTAGAGGGGAAGAGGCGCAAACGTTTAAGGAGAGGATGCTAGGTGGGGGGCCTTGGGAAGAAGGAGAAGATGCTGACGACATGTGGTTAAAGATGGTGACATGTGTCCAGAAGGTGGCCTCAGAGGTACTTGGCGTGAGTAGGGGAGGTAAACAGGAAGGGAAAGACACATGGTGGTCTAATGACGAAGTGCAAATGGCTATTAAGGAGAAGAAGGAATGTTTCAAGCGCCTCCACCTTGACAAGAGTGCAGCCAACATGGAGGGCTATAAATTAGCGAAAAGGGCTGCAAAACGAGCGGTGAGTGTAGCAAAGGGTAAGGCATACGATGACCTGTATCAGCGACTAGGCACGAAGAAAGGGGAGAAGGACATTTATAGGATGGCTAGGATCCGCGAGCGGAAGACACGGGACATCAACCAAATCAAACGCATCATGGATGGGACGGATCGACTTCTAGTGAAGAATGACGAGATCAAGGGCAGATGGAGAGAGTACTTCGACAAGCTGTTTAATGGAGAGAATGAGGGCACTACCTTTGAGCTAGATGACTCTTTTGATGATACCAACAGACGTTTTGTGAGGAGATTTCAGGAGGCAGAGATCGGGAAGGCTTTGAAGGATGAAGGGCGGTAAAGCGATGGGCCCTGATGGTATTCCCATTGAGGTGTGGAGATGCCTAGGTGACAGAGCGATAGTATGGTTAACTAAGCTTTTTAACCTTATTTTTCAGTCAAACAAGATGCTTGAAGAATGGAGAAGAAGTATATTAGTACCGATCTTCAAAAACAAGAGAGATGTTCATAGTTGTACTAACTACCATGGGATTAAGCTGATGAGCCATATGATGAAGCTCTAGGAGAGGGTTATCGAGCACTGCCTAAGAAGAGTGACAAGTGTGACCCAAAACCAGTTTGGGTTCATGCCTGGAAGGTCGACCATGGAGGTGAATTTCCTAATACGACAATTGATGGAGAGATATAGGGAGCAGAAGAAGGACTTGCACATAGTCTTTATTGACCTCGAGAAGGCGTATGACAAAGTATCGAGAAATATCATGTGGTGGGCCTTGGAGAAGCACAAAGTCCCAACTAAGTACATTACCCTTATCAAAGATATGTACAAGAATGCGATGACGTTTGTCCGGACGTGTGGTGGCGACACCACTGACTTTCCTATTAACATAGGCCTTCATCAGGGGTCGGCATTGAGCCCTTATTTATTTGCTTTGGTGATGGATGAGGTCACAAGGGACATACAAGGTGATATCCCTTGGTGTATGCTCTTTGCTGATGATGTGGTGCTAGTGGATGAGAGTAGAGCAGGGGTAAATAGAAAGTTAGAGCTGTGGAGACGCACGTTAGAGTCAAAAGGGTTTAGACTTAGTAGGACCAAGACCGAGTACATGATGTGCGATTTCAGCGCATCTAGGCATGAGGGTGGTGACGTTAGTCTCGATGGGCAAGTGGTGGCCCATAAGGACACTTTTTGGTATTTAGGTTCGATGCTACAAAAGGATAGCGACATTGATGAAGATGTTAGCCATAGAATCTCAGCTGGTTGGTTGAAATGGCGTCAAGCTTCTAGTGTCCTCTGTGACAGGAGGGTGCCACAAAAGTTAAAAGGTAAGTTCTATAGGACAACGATTCGCCCGGCGATGTTATACGGTGCTGAATGTTGGCCTACAAAAAGGTGACATGTCCAGCAACTGAGTGTAGAAGAGATGCAGATGTTACGGTGGTTTTGTGGGCACACAAGGAGGGATAGAGTCCGGAACGAAGCTATTCGGGAAAGGGTAGGGGTGGCACCAATTGAGGAGAAACTTATCCAACATCGGTTGAGATGGTTTGAACATGTCCAACGGAGGCCTCCGGAGGCGCCGGTGCGTAGTGGGGTGCTAAAGCATGTTGATAAGGTAAAGAGGGGTAGAGATAGACCTAAGCTGACTTGGGACGAGTCAGTTAAGAGAGACCTTAAAGATTGGGATATCTCTGAGGAGCTACCTTTTTATAGGAGCGCTTGGAGACTAGCTATCAACGTGCCTGAACCATGACCTTTGTGTCTTTTGGGTTTCATCTCTAGCCTACCCCAACTCGCTTGGGACAAAAGGCTTTGTTGTTGTTGTTGTTGTTGTTGTTGTTGTTGTTGTTGTTGTATTTGATTAACCGAGGCAAGCATGGAAACCGCCTCCATTAATATCACGATTAACTGTGATGATGGCTCCGAGGCGGTTGCAAAAACCGCTTCGGTTAATGCCTTTTGCCCGCCTCGGTTAAGTTTTTTGTAATAGTGGGAAGAGTTGTTAAAGCAACTCCAATATATCCCCTTTCCCTTTTTTAGGTTATAGGGGAATCCCCTTTCACAATTTCAGTATATTAGGGATTAATGCTCCAGCAAATCCCTTTTCCTTTTCCCTTTCTACGTACCTTTCCTAACTCATGGGGCCCATGTGTAAGTGGGATAATCGATTCTTCTCTTCTTCTTCCGATCCTGTCTCTTTCTTCTGTCACGTTGGTAGAACACCATGTCAATAGAAGGCCACCCACCGTCGTTGCCTTTAAGGGATCCCAACCTCCTCGAATACCATATATGAGCTCCTCTTCTTGTAGGCAATCAATTTTGAACTTTGGGGACTTAGTGGCACAAATGGCAATATGGATGGTGAGGTTGTCCATGATGCAGTGAGGTGGCGCGGCACATGGGTGACGAGGTGTCTAGAGGTGCGGACCACCACGTCACACACTTGTGAACCAACGGTGTCGGTGGGCCCACACATGGCACGTGTGGCCTCAGCAGAGACAGTGCCCCTGGACTAACAGCGAGCGTGTAGCCTGGTGCCCGACGATGGGAATCAAGAGCTTGGGACGAGGGAAGGAATCAAGAGAAGGGAAATCCCCATTCTAAAGGGAAAAGGGAGGTGGATGCTGCCACTGATCTGCGGCGAAGAAACGATGGAGGTGGAGGCCGGAGTCCTCCTCCGGGAACAAGCGGTAAGTGTTGGGCTGCTGCTCCTCCGGCTTCACCACCGCCTGCTTGTGCTTGTTGTTGTTACGTCGTCCGCCACCATCGGCCCCAGCAGCCCTCCTGTTGGAGGAAGACGAACCTCCTTGCTGGTTGTATGGATCCATTAGCTGCTTCGCTTATTGCTGTAAACTAAACAACATAATTAACCGTGCACGAGTACGTCACACACGCCAAAAAAGCAATTTTTTTGGTTCATGCATGTAAACAAACAATATATGAATGAATTTTGATTGGAGGGAGACTGACTGCACAGCCACTGCACCGGATCGGTAATAGATCAGAAGCAGATGATGATTTGCAATAAGATAGACGGAGGGAGAGAGATGCATGCATGATTAATTCGGCCGGGAACTAACGCACCTAGAACGATGGCGGATCGAGTAGAGAAATCCCCTCCTCCTGCTAGCTAGCTGCTGGTTTCGATTCTCTGATGAGAATGATGAGATGGAGAAATGCATGTAACGGTGGTTTCAGGCAGAGAGGCTGCCCCGGCCAGGGTCTCTAGCTAGTCTCTACACTGACTGAAGATATATACACTGATCCAGTTGGATGCATCAATATAATTCAGTAGTAGTCGTCGATCACTAGCAGACACCAGAGCACACAGTAACTGCAGTGCAGGCATCCCGGGCGGGGCTGCTTGAGCCGCGCGGCCTGCATCGCCGAAAGGCCGAGGCCAGTTACCACTACTGCCATTGGAAGGCGAGCACTGCACCGGAGGCGTCCCTGGCCGGGCAACGACGCAGCGACGAAGCTTCCTCCGGCCTTGCGAAGGCGCTCCTGCTCGTCCGTAGTAACTAGTAACCGATGTGCCTGGCCATGGCTTTGTAGCATCGTCGTCCCAGGCCACATACAAGTGGAGTGCAGTGGAGTGGAGTGTGTAGCAGCAGCCAGCAGATGCGGCCAGATCAGAGATGAGACACGCGCCCACCATAGCCACAACCTTTATTTCTGTAACTGATGGTGTATCGTGGAGATGAGCCATGGCTGTATGCATTTCCGTTGCGCAAACGACAGCATCTGATGACCATGGAATTGGGACGGAGCCTTGTTCTTCTTCCTTGGTTTTGTTTAACAGGGAGTACAACCAACCAAGAACCAACAAAACATTACCAATGTTTTAAATAGCGGGCTAAGTCATTTAACTATCTGTGTCTAAAAACGAGCTATAGCCGGCTATAGCGGGCTATAGCTATAGCGGTAGCTAAGAGCTAAATTGTATATAAAAAATCTTAGCTAAATCTCTCTCAAACAGTTATAGCTGGAGATAGCGAAAGCTATAGCCGGAGATTTAAAACCTTAAACATTACACACACAACAAGCGGGATGGCCTGCCTGCCTTTGTAAGGCAACAAATAACTAACGGCCTGATCGGAGGCCCATCTCTCGGAAATGAAATGAAAGTAGCAACGGGAAGGAAAGTACTAACTGGGCCTGGCCTGGCCCAAACACACAACCATGCAACCAGCTGTGTTAGCTGTTAGTCCTTCCAGCGCACGAGCATGGAGACGCAGCGGCGCATGATGTAGAGCCGCGCCCGCTGCTCCCGCGCCGCGCTCGCCAGCCGCCCGCCCATCGACACCGACCGCCGCAGCTTATTGCCTTTCGCCTCCTCGCCGCCGCCGCCGCCCCTCCGCCCAGTACTTGCTCCTCCTCCTCCTCCTCCCCCCTTGGGCTTCGGCAGCTTCGTCGTCGTCGTCCACATCGTCTTACTGTCGTCGTCCCAACTCCTGGAACGACTGCAACTGCCGCCGCCGCCGCCGCCGCCGCCGTACATCTTCTTCCTCCTCCTCAGAATCAGATCAGATCGATCCTTCAATTCCTCACACGCGCAACAAGTAGCTACCAGAGCAGGAGAGGCAGGCTAGGGGATGATTTGCATTGGCGGCTTGGATGGAATAATCCTGGTGCCACCAGCACCCGCAGGCGGCAGCGAGCTCTCTATTTATAGCCGGACAGGCCTGGATGTCTTCTCCACAGCTAGCTGATGAATGCATATGGAGACCCCGGCCTTTGCAGTTGCCACCCATTGCATGTCTTCTCTCTATCAAAAAAGAAAAAGAAAAAAAAAGAAGAAGAATCTGCAGAGTTAATTATGCAGCATATGCATGCATCTTCAAGCAAGAAAGCTAACCAGCAGGCAGGCCTCCTAATTAAAACTAAAATTAACATTACCTGCCGGTGATGCAGCATCTCATCGCTGGCTCAGCTCACTGCTATTAGATTACAATACATGATCAAGGACGCTATCGATCGATGTATACTGTGGGAGCACATGGCTGCTTCTCATGGCCATGCATGGGTCATGTGTATGTAATTAATCCACGGCCTCCTGAAGGTAAAGAAATTGTAACAATATACTTAATTGTCGTATATGCTACGTACTCCATAGTGTGAGTGTGAGTGTGAGTGTGAGCAAAAAAGTCAGTTTTCTTTATAAATTTGCCTATAAATTAAAATGCGAAACTAATTTTGTCCTTGTATACATCACACCAAACTCATCTAAAGTAGTTTCCTTAATGATCGATTAGCTCTCCTTTTCTTTTTTGTTTCCTAGTTTCGGTGCTTGAGTGTCTTATCATTTATGTAATATCAATCTTGTAAGACTCCTTGACTTGCTTCATCCTAGCTTCTTGAATGACAGTGCAGTGCTCCTGCAAATTTCTTCAAAAAAAAAACTCAGCTTAAATACTAGAGAGCCAAGATTATAAAGGGAACTGTCGGTTTTATTAGTTGTGAGTTCAAAACTGAATGGTTTTCGTAGTTGCTGGTTGCATTGAGATCGATCGAGCTAGTACTATTTTTTTTCTTTTGCAAGTGGCGTTGCCTAGCTCTCCATCTGCTAGCTAGGAGATTAGGAACATGAACCTAGAAAGCAGCATTATCATTGTATATTACATTCTATATATTGATCTCTGCAGGATTCAGTGAACCAGGCATCTATGGTTTAGATGTGCATATATATATGCATGCTTTTTTTGAATTAAGCTTCAACGTCAACTAATTATTAAACTCCAAGATAGTAAATTCATGTGATGTGCACCCTGCAGCGTTGTATATATTGCACACACGCCATGCCTGCCTCCTACAACAGCGCTTAGATTATTTAATTTTTGAGGAATCAGGAGAGTGATTAGATTAATTAATCAATGTGCTAAAACAAAAAATGCGCATGCCCTTGGTTTCACTTATATTAATATTTTCATAAATAAATGCAAAATATTCAATTAAAAATCCGTGCAAAACATTCAACTTAAAAGGAGATATATGTATATGCTATGTGTGGTAGTGTAATTAACCTTTTTCGCGACCGTGGTAGTGTAATTAACCTATATATATAATCAAGGAAATCCGTGCAAAACATTCAACTTAAAACATTCAATTTGTCATATTTTTTCGGAAAAGTACTATAATCTGAATGGGCTGTCTGCCATGTGTACGTTCACCGGCTTAGTTGTTACGATTGACACTGATCATTTGAGCATACATGAGCACGCACATTCAAATCAAATTAATTCAGGATCAGTATATTTTATTTAGACACCGACAAATTTTTTTGTCAGACGATGACTGGCGGCCGGCCGGTTTGACCGGTGCCAGAGATGCATGGATTTAATTGAGAATTATTATTATTCATCAGATACTTAATTTGTCGGGTGAATTCAAGCGTGTAATAGTATAATACTATATGAGATGAGTGTCTGTGTCAATAGACGACCCACAACTAAAATATTGAGAGAATATGATGACTCATTTGACTATGTACGTACCCTATTTTTAATTTCTGATCATGTTATCATACATTAATTAGCATGTGAGTTTGTTAGTTGGAAACAATGTGACAACCATGTGATCCTAGCCAGCAGAAAGGTGCATGCATGCTGACTTAGATTACGTCAAAAGCGAATGTATATACTTTTTTTTAAAAAAAAACAAGGTCCTATATATAATGTAACCTTATATTAATTTGGTACCTAAATGCATCCTAATTGATAACTTTTACTCTTTTAGTAGTTAAGTACTTTGACAGTTCCTGGCAGTACAGAGGGACAAATGAAGATAAGGCCCTGTTTAGTTTGCGAAATTTTTAGGTTTTGACACTGTAGCACTTTCGTTGTTATTTGATAATTAATGTCTAATTATAGACTAATTAGGTTTAAAAGATTTATCTCATGCTAATCAGTTAGACTATGTAATTAGTTATTTTTTCAACTACATTTAATATTCTATGTATGTGTACAAATATTCGATGTGACGGGTACTGTAGAAATTTTTTTGGGAACTAAACGAGTCCTAAGTATTGTAGGTTGGCTAGCTTGATGATGGAGAGAGATGAAAAAGTTGCCCAACTGTCACTTTGTCCACTTCGAAAGTCCAAACTCTTCAATTTGCAGCACATGCATAAGCATAATCACCACTATAGTCCTATTTACTATTTTATTTTTTAAAAAAGTTTCCATATTGAGTAAAATGTGTGTTGTTTCCTTCACGGTGAAAATGATTTGCTTTATTTATTAGCAATTATATGCATAAACTCAATCTTGTGCATTAGAATGAAAATTTAATAATGGAACAGAGGGGGGATTAAATTTTGGTAGGCCGCTAATTCTTCTCGGGCTGCCGGCTCCCAGCCCCTTTGACTGGAACAAATTGTTCCATTCAAATAAAAACGTTCCATCAAAACAAAAATTAAAAAAATATTATCAATTGGATTCAATCTTACCATTGGGAGGAAAAAAAATGTTCCAGTGGAACGAATTATTTCATTAGAACAAATGGAAAAAATATTGGATCGCAAACTTCTAGAAGAAAAGGAAAAAAAGAAAATAATTAGCAAAATTGGATCTTATATAACCACCAATAGACGGGCGAAAAAATAAAACGAGTGGGCCCACACGCACGAGGCCGCTTCTGCGATCGGTCAGCATGGAGCCGCGCGCGCTACCGGGAGTATATTTGCGTTTGGTTGGGCTGCGGCTTTTGGAAAAGCTATTGTGGACTGTGATTTTTGGAACAGCTGCCGTGAGATGTTGTGTTTGGTTGAACAGCTATGGCTACGGGTAAAGTTTCTTTCACTTCCAAGTAGACCCCACATGTCATAGAAACCGATTACATCTTTCTCTCTCTCACCTCATCATCTTCTTCTTCCTCTCTCTCCTATCTCTTCCCCTCTCTCACCGAAGCTGGCTACGCACGGTGGAGCTCGTCCCCAGGGGAGGAACCCGCGCGGCGGAGCTCGACCCTCGAAGAGGAGATCGCGCCGCCGAGCTCGCCTAGGGGCGGAGCCCGTGCCCGCGACTAGTGCGCGCAGCGGAGCTCGCCTTTGCCCTCTTCGGCGGTGGCTGACGAGCTAGCTTTTGGCGGTGGGGAAGCTCGCGGCGGCGGAGCGAGCTCGCAGCGGCGGAGGGACGGGGCGACAACGAGGAAGTGGAGGGGCGAGCTCGAGGTGGCGGCGTGGAGGCGGCGGCGGGAGCTCACGACAGCGACGAGGCGACAAAGCGAGCTTGCGGCGGCGAGCAGGCGCAGGGTCGTGAGAGGAAGGACGAGAAAAATAGAATGCGAACTGGTATCTTTATAATCAGTGGTAGGTGGGTAATTTTTTTGGCAATGACTTTATTACGGCCGGTCGTGCGTTAGCGCTATTGTACGGCAGACTAAATTCACCCTCTACTACCACGGTATAGCGCCACATGCAAGCAATTTTAAAACTAAAAAAATTGTAGTTCTTAAACGATCCATCAAATTCAAATTCCGACTGCACAATTGTACATTTTTTTAGGAGATCTTCAAAACAAGATCCCACTTGAATATATTTCGACAATATTTTTCAATACCCATAAATTACTTTATGTACAAGAAAAAATGCCAAAGTAAATTAGTTAAAATACTCAACCAATCTGCTAAAGTTGCCCACTATTGATCATGCAATCAACATTCACCTACCTAACAAAATTGTTTATCCTTATCCGCTATGGATACTAAACAGTCTATCTTCACAATATCAATATGAACACCAATATCCACTTAACTAAACTCAGGCAGGCAAAAGTAACATTATGTAATCCCATAAGCAACTTTTACAAATATCGTAAGCAAATTAGAATACGCGAAAAAAATATTTTTCTCTCAAAAAATTATAACACTAAAACATAGTGGTGTGAGATCTTATTTTAAAGCTTTTATTGAAACAAACACGCATGTGCAATCGGATTTTGGATTTTGATGCTTGATTTTAAAAATATGATCTTTTTTATTTTGAAATTATGTGCATGCATGCGCTTTTCGTTTTCTTCTTGCCCCTCACATGCATGCACACACTGCTAACCTGACAGCCGTATCGGCTGACCAATTTACGAAAAAGCTTCTTTGGGGGCAAAAGCACATCTGACTACTTTTGAGCTCTTTGGGTCAAAAGTCCAACCAAAAACACCCTAAAGTTAGTTAAATGAAGAGGGCAAAAGTCTATTTTACCTCCTCCAACTATCACCAAAGTTTGGTTTTCCTCCTACAACTATAAAACCGGGTATTTCACCTCCCTCAACTTTTCAAACCGTCCATTTTACCTCCCTCGAGCGGTTTTGAAGACTGTTTGCTACAGTAACAGTAGTTTTGTCTTTTTCTTTTTTAAAAAAATTTCAGTTGAATCTTTGAAAAATCATAGTAAATCACAAAAAAATCATAAAATAGAAAATCCAATTTTGTTGGACTCCACATGAGTAGATATACGCAGTGAATATATTATATGGTATACTTTAGTACAATTTTTTTACTGTAACTTTAGATATATATTTTTCTGTAATTAATTTATAGCTACAGTTTTCGTCGTCCCATTATGGTGAAATTTTTATGGTAGGCTAATCATTATATGATTGAGCTATAGTAAAAATTTTATGATTATTAGATCATGTATGACTGAGTTATAGATTTATCTATAGATTCGTCTAGATTTTTCTATAGATTTATCTAGTTTATATAGATAAATCTATAGATCAGTCAAACATGATCTAATAATCATAAAATTTTTACTACAGCTCAATCATATAATGATTAGCTCACCATAAAAATTTCACCATAGTGGGACGACGAAAACTGTAGCTATAAATTAATTACAGAAAAGTATATATCTAAAGTTACAGTAAAAAAATTGTACGAAAGTATACCATATAATATATTCACTGCGTATATCTACTCATGTGGAGTCCAACAAAATTGGATTTTCTATTTTATAATTTTTTTTGTGATTTACTATGATTTTTCAAAGATTCAACTGATTTTTTTTAAAAAAAAGAAAAAGACAAAACTACAGTTACTGTAGCAAACAGTCTTCAAAACCGCTCGGGGGAGGTAAAATGGATGGTTTGAAAAGTTGAGGGAGGTGAAATACCCGATTTTATAGTTGTAGGAGGAAAATCAAACTTTGGTAATAGTTGGAGGAGGTAAAATAGACTTTTGACAATGAAGAGCGTCTAGCTAACGAAGTTGGCCCAAAGTGAGGCCCATGTAACTAGAAACATCATCAAGCCCAAACCCTGCGAACAAGTCTATATCCATCCGACATCCAGTAATAACAGAGCCAACGAGAAAGAGAAAAGGAAAATCTGTGAAAAAAAAACTCACCAATCACCTTCGCCTGCGTTTCCGCCCCGGCGCGCCGCCGCCATCGCCATGGCCGCCGCTGTCCCCTCCACCTCCGCCTCCCTCTTGCCTGTTTCGGCTGCGCGACCTCTCGCCGGAAGCACCGGTGAACCTCCTCGTCCCACTCTGGTCGCTCGAGTTAAAGATTTATTCGGTTTTTTCTCCTTTTTATTATTCCCCTAACTAATAATCTCATGCCTGCTTCTAGTTTCTTTCGGTGCTTCGTACCAGAAGAGGAGAAAGATTCCGGAGTGGAGAGTCTGCTGTGCTGCTGACGACGAAGGTCAGTATAGTGGCATCTGATTGGGGAATCCCAGGAATCGTTATCTGATGGTTTTACAGAGTACTTCAGTAGTACTTGGTGTTTCCTTTTGGTCACAATTTCAATTTCTTATCTTGAGATTAGTTAATTAGTCAATACTAGCTTGTCTTGCACAGGCCTCCATTATTCCATTCTAGACCAGCACTGTAGTTCAATTCATTTCCAGCCTGTAGTTTCGTGTGGATGCGTTAGGTGTATTGCTTGGAACTTGGCTCCACTATTTTTACTTGGGGTTTCTCCCCAAGTGAATCAGTTGCAAGGAGCACAGAATGAGGAGGAAGTTAATATGCTTTAAGATCTCATCTGATGTAAATCACTGACAAAAAAATGCTGCCTAAATTTGCGGGACATGTATGCTCTTCTGAAACATGAATTTAGGACTGGGAGCACGCCCAGATAAAGGACACTTCGAAGATGACACATTGGACATTGTTTCTTAGAAAATTAGTTGTGTTTCTGTTGTAGAACTGCATAACAGGCCTGATTGACTACATTCTGTGCACGTGATTCTCAGCAGAGGAAGTCAAGGATTTGGGAGTCAATGTGGCACTATCCATGCTAAAGTTTTACAAACGTAAGCTCATATTTGCAGCTTGCAGTCTGATTGTGTCCTCTGCTTGATTTAAGATCAATTACATCTCTGTATGGATTGCTCATCAGCCCAGCTCTATGTGAACAGGGGAAATATCGCCTTTACTGCCTTCAAGCTGCCGCTATGTGCCAACTTGCAGTGAGTACTCTATGCAGGCGTACAAAAGATATGGTGTTGTGAAGGGTACCATCTTGACTGCTTGGCGTCTGTGCCGCTGTAATCCGCTTGGTATGATGTTCTATTGGTGCTTAGTTATTACTATTTGTTCAACATTTTCAGGTCTGCATCATATCATATTTGTGGGACTTCAGCCCTGTGTTATCTGATGTACATGCAGGCGGTTATGGGTATGATCCTCCAAGGTGGTTTGGTGAGGAAGATCTACCTCTGCAATGATGCCTGGTATTTGCAACATACGCGGTTCAATTTTTCAGTTGCAGACCTTCAGTAGATTTTCTGTACATAACTGAAATTAAACCCATGCCACAGTTGAAAGTATAAGGATCTGGATTATCTATGTAATTCTGTCAAGTAGCATTTTTTTTTAGAGAAAGGGTTCACCCTGCTTTTATAGAAAGCATATAAAGTCGCTACAAGCAAGAAGTGCTGAAAATAAAAAAACTGGGGATACCAGTTTACACAATTTTCCAGAGAGGTACAAAACTGAAAGAGAGAAGCAAATCAAAGCAGGTCTTCAGCCCCCGTGCTCCTCGGGATACTTGTGAATTCCCCCAACCAGTTCACCACCCGCTGGGTCTGCACTTCAAGCTTCTTGCGATCGTGCTCTTTCAGTACCGGCCTCCATTTCTGTAGAAAGGAAAGAATTTTAAACAAAGTCTCAGTAGGTGATTTTGGGAAGACCCGATCGATGGAGCTTTTGTTTCTTGTCGTCCAAAGCCCCCAAAACAAAAAGGAAAAGACAAAGTTTGAGCTGGTAGTCTCTTGTCCCCGTTGGAAGCCAAATTTCCAAAAAGTCTCCCAAGTTATTTGGTATCCTAACCCATCCTAAGGCTTCTTTGAGGCACGTCCAAATGAAACGGGCTAGCACACACGTGAACATAATATGGTCCAACGCTGCAAGCGGAGAAGCAAGTCTGGAGTCGCTTCCCAAGCTTTTGCTCGTCCCGTCGTCCGCCTCCTTCCCTGTTTCTTTTTCCCCTTCGCGCCGACCACCGCCACCCCTCACCTCCCCTCCACGCCGGCCATCGCTGCCCCTCCTCTCCCTCCGCGCCCCTCCCCTCCCCTCTGCTCCAGCCACCGCCGCTCCTCACCTCCCATCCACGCTGGCCACTGTAACATCCCGAAAATTCACCCGAGTAAATCACTCGCTAAAAATGTGTTTCAAAATATTTTCGTCGCCGAGCTCAAATCTTTTCCAGCAATTCTCCATCCCGACACCGAGATCAGTCACCGTCTAACTTCCCTGTTCTTCTTGTTTCTCGTGCGCATCGCTTCTCGTTGACGCCATGACCGGCTCGCGACTGTCGCCGCGAATCCCAACGGCACCCCTTTTTTCCTCTTTTTTCCTGTTTTCCCTTTTCTCATTTTCTCCTTTTCTTTTTCCCTTCTCCTTTCCTTCCTCCTCCTCTCCTTCCCTGTGTTCCTACGCTGACCACACACAGCCCCCTACACTCAGGCGCAGCACGCGAGGCACTGCTCCACGCACCCCGGATGCCCGCCGCGCCGCTCGCGCCTGCCCGAGCTGTCCCGTCACCCTGTGCCGCCTCTCCGCCACTCTGCGACGCTCCGAGCGCCATTAATGGCCGCGTGATGCCCGCCAGACGGCCGGCCACCGCGTTCCCTCCCTCCACCGCCTTGCCGCGCCTATAAATAGGCCCTCGTGCAGCTCCTCGCCACTATCGAGCTCGCCGAGCTGTCCAGCCACGCCGCCCATCCTCCCCCTCGCTCCAATTTCGGTTTCCCCAGTTTTCGTACATAGGACAGACTACCCATGGGCCGCCGTCGATCCCCGCCGCTCCGATCGCCCGAGCAAACTGGAGGAAGATGTTTCGGGTGCCTCCTCCGGGGCGCTCTCTCTAGGGGAACTTCTCCTTCCCTGTTGATTCATCCTCGCGAGCTTTTAGCAGAGCGAAATCAGAGGCAAGTTTCCCTCTCGAGAAGCTTGAGAGATCCTCGGTGACCTTGAGGCATGTTCCGATTCATTTTCGCTGGAAATCGGCCGGAGATCCGAAGGATGCGGCGGCGACTTCGCTGGGCGGGAAACCTGCTCCGGTTGAGGTTCGTTTTCCTCTGACAGTGGATCCCCACAAGACAGGATTCGGAAGGAATCCGGTTACGATGAGGGTCAGATTACCACCGCCATGCCCGATTCGGGAGGGTGTGTTGGGCGTTGATCCAAGGAGAGGGACACGCGGCGAGATCGTGAACAAGGATGAGGGTTTCGGGGGCGGTGCTGGAATCCAGCCCGATGTCGACATCCTTCTGAATCAGAGGGATAGAAGCAACCCCGATCCAGTCCCCCCTTCTTTCGATTCGAGTTGTATTGCCAAATTCGTCGGGTACTTTCGCAACTCCTCTCAGAAATCTCCTTCTAGTTCACCCCCCAAATCTTACGCCCAAGTTCTTCAGTCTCAACCTGAGATGAATCAACGGGGTGGGTTCGGCAGAGACCGGTTTGGTCGAGGAGCGGGCAGAGATGCTGCTAGAGGCAATGTTTGGCAGCGGATCCAAGGGCAAGGGCAAGGGCGTGACGGGCGCAGACCAGATGAAGCGGGACAAGAGCTTGGCGATCGGATGAACCAACGGGAGGATGTTCGTGGTGGTTCTGATGGTAGCAAAGGTAACCCTAAGTCCGATGAGGAGGAAGCTTTCCGTGGCGATTCTTCATCTTCAGCCTGGGAGCGCGCTGCTGAGCAACTCGGATCCAAAGACGAAAGAAAGATGGAGGCCGGCAAAACCAGAGACGAAGGGAAATCTGCTACTTCCGAGGTACATACCAACAGAAATCCCCTATTGAAATCCGGTTGCTCTGTGTGCGGCTTGAAGAATCATACATCTGAGGATTGTAGGAGGAGAGAATTTTGTGAGATGTGCGGTTTTGCTAATCATGGTACCCTAGATTGCAAGAAAGAACCCCTATGGAATATGGGCCCGGAGCTGTGTGCTGCGCAAGTTCCAGACCAGAGTTTCTTTTATATAGATGAACACATTGATATGAAGACATCCAAGGACAAATCCAGCACTGCCATAATATTTGTGGTTAAGGGTGAACTGACTGCTAAGCAAATTGAGGATGAATTCTGTAGTATCATCAGTCATGAGTATTGGAAATGGTCAGCAAGAGCAATAGCAAAGAACAAATATGACATGAGGTTTCCAAATGCCAAGATGGTGCATGACTATAGCAGATTCAAGTTAGGGGTGAAAGAAGGTGATGAATTGATGATCATAGAACCTTGGAATTCATCCATGGGTGCTAAGGGACAACTACAACAAGTGTGGTTCAAGGTCAGTGGCATCCCTATTGATCAGAGAAGTCTTCGTACAATTTCAAAGGTGGGAGGTCTAGGGGGCAAAACTATGGCTATAGATGAGCAGACCAGATTTAAACCAGAGTTTGTCAGAGTGAAAATTGCATGTAGGGATATCACAAAAGTCCCTTCCTCAGCTGAATGTAATCTGGGTCTTTTCATCTATGACTTTTTCTTTGACCTGGAGGCTAGTGATCAACTTGGTCATAACACACAGAATGTTGCTACCAAGGTTGGGGATCATGAAAGCCAACCTAGTCAGAAAAAGATGAGGACTGAAGACTCCATGAGGCCTGAAGCACAGAAAGGACATGAATCTGCTGGTACTCCAAGAGGTAGTGGTAAAGGTGGAAACACATGTGGACATGTGGATTACTTATCCAAGAAAGTTGGCTCTACTCCTGGTAACTTATTTCCATCAGTTTCTCTCAAGACAGTGGCAACAAAAGACAAAGGTTGTGCTATGACCAATGTGGAAAACAACTGTTTCCCATTGTTCTCAGAAGAGGAGATCATTCCTGCTGCAATCTATGAACCACAAAATGACAATGAGAAGGAGACATGGAACATAGTGATGAAAGTGAAGGCTTTGTTGAACAAGTGAACAAGATGTTTGGCAATGAAGGAGAGTCTTCTAAACACAAGGAAGCCCAATGGATGGCCACTAACTTATCAGGCCAGGAGGTTGATATGGTGAATCAGCATATCTTTGACAATGCAAAGAGACAGAAATCTACCATTCAAATCTCTGAAATCAAAGGAACACACACTGGGACAGTGGATACCACTCTGGGTGCTCAGAACCCATTAAACCAGGCTGCTAAGGTGGTGATGAATCCTTGTGAGATGCTCAGGAAGGAAAGAGATGAAAGGAGGACTAGTGAGAGAATTCAGAAGAATATGATGGAAGCTTGGAAGAACAACAAGTCTACAAATAAAAGAAACAATGAAGGTACATCTACTAACTTCTCCAATCTTTCTCTGTTCTTGATGATGATATCATTATGAGTAAAGGTACACAAATGGGTGTTCATATGGATGCAACTGATTTTGAATCTATTAATATGTTGAAGGACCTTGAAATTGCTAGACTTTCTCTTCAAGAAAAAACTAGATTATCTACTTCTTCTGAGTTAAATACTGAAAAAGAAGTTGATTCCCATCAGGAAATCCAGGATAGTGAGCAAATTCTGTTAGAGTGGTTGGAGGCAGAAAAATCTGAAGATGATGATTTCACTTTAGTCACACCTAAAAGGCACAGAAAATCTGTGAGACGGTTGACTTTATCTGGAAAAAGGAATCAGAAGAAGGGGAGCAAGGAAAATCCTTGCAAGCTTCCCAAAAAAGGGGAGGCCAAGTTGGGAAGCCCAATTTTGGTTTCTCCTACTCACCCAAAAAATAAGAAAAGAACAAATAAATGAAAGGTCTAATTTGGAACTGCAGAGGCATTAAAAAATATGGTGTCTCTGCATTTCTCAGATATTTGATTTCTAAATATGACTTCCATTTCATAGGCCTACAAGAGACAATGCAATCTAATATTGATGATAGGACTCTTAGACTCATAGATCCAGCTGGTTTATATCTTTGGAAATGGATTCCTTCAAAAGGAAGATCTGGAGGAATTTTGAGTGGGATTAACACAGATAGATTTGATGTGGGCTCCTTTCATAAGGGCAAATATATTCTGCAATTAAACTTGTATGATAAGGAAAAAAGAATGAAATAGAACTTCCTCAATGTCTATGGGGCTCCACATGAAGAAAATAAAATGGAGTTTTTGGCAGAATTAGCTAGCTTTTGCAGTAAAAATCAGGAGCCTTATGTGTGTGCTGGTGATTTCAATATCATCAGATATGCTTTTGAGAAAAATAAGAGTGGTGTGCTACATAGACATTCTCATGTCTTTAATTCTATCATTTCGGCCCAAGAGTTGATTGACATCAAGTTGTCAGGTGGAAAATTCACCTGGTCAAACAATCAAGATGATCCAACCTTGGAAAAACTTGACAGATTCTTGATAAGCAAAGATTGGGAAGATATGTATCCCAGAACTATTATCTTTGAATTACCAAGAGATGTCTCTGATCATAACCCACTGATACTAACTACTGGTGACAATAAACACATGAACAATCTTTCCTTTAGGTTCGAGCTTTCTTGGCTCAAACACCCTGATTTCCTACCAAAAGTACATGAAATTTGGGATCAACCCTGTTTTGTTGAGTCTGCTCTAGGGATGGTTCAAAGCAAATTGAAAATGTTTAAACAATATTTCAAAGGCTGGGGCTTTAATGCTCGAGGGCAGCAAAGGAAAAGAAAGAATGATATTCAGGAGGAACTTCTATCCCTTGAATTGGTTGAGGAGGGTGGATTCCTTTCCACAGACCAATTACAACAGGTGATGCTTTTGAAAAGTGAAATGCTGTCAATCCTGGAACAGGAAGAATTGTACTGGTATAAGAGATCACATGAAAAATGGCTTCATGAAGGTGATATTAATACAAAATACTTTCAAAGGATTGCAAATGCAAGGAAAAGGAAGAACACAATTCTGTCTCTTAAAGATGGCTCTACTATAATTGAAGGGGTTGATAGTTTGATCAAACATGCAACTAAATACTACAAAGGTTTTTTGGCCTAGACATAGGTAATGTCTTTCAAATCGACCCTGACTTATGGGGGGAAGGTGAAACAGTGACCACTGAGGAAAATGAGGAATTGACAAAACCTTTTACTGTAGCTGAAGTTAAAGCAGCTCTTGATCAGATGGAGAGAAATGATCAGATGGAGAGAAATAAAACTGCTGGCCCTGATTCCATCCCGATTGAATTTTATCAACATTGTTGGGATATAGTGAAGGCTGACATTATGGAGATCTTTAAAGAATTTTATCAGGCCTCCTTGAATGTTAGCAGGATCAATTATGGCATTATTACTCTCTTACCCAAAATTCAAGAAGCTGAGAAAATTCAACAGTTCAGACCAATCTGTCTGTTGAACTGCTTATATAAACTCATTACCAAAGTTCTTACTCTCATATTAGAAAAAGTGGCTGCCAGGATAATCCTTAATACTCAATCAGCCTTCCTAAAGGATAGGAATATTATGAATGGGGTGTTAGCTCTTCATGAGGTCCTTCATGAAACCAAGAGAAACAAGAAAAAAGGGGTAGTGTTGAAATTAGACATTGAAAAGGCTTATGATAAAGTAAACTGGGCCTTCTTATTTGAAGTTCTAAGGCTGAGTGGCTTCTCTCCACTGTGGTGCTCCTGGATTCAGAAAGTGGTTACTGGAGGCACTGTGAGTGTCAAACTTAATGAAAAAGTGGGCCCCTATTTTGTTAGTTCCAAAGGAGTTCGACAAGGAGACCCCCTCTCCCCCCATTCTCTTCAATTTTGCAGCAGATTGCTTGGCCAGGATGGTTAGGAAAGCCCAAAGGGCAAACCTGATAACTGGCCTAGCCGACAATTTGATACCTGGGGGAGTGATTCTACTACAGTACGCCGATGATACTATTGTGTGCTTACAAGATGATATTACTAAGGCACAGAATATGAAATTGCTACTCTATTTCTTTGAATTGATGTCTGGACTCAAGATCAATTTCTCTAAAAGTGAAATAATCCTCATCCATGGAGATGATTTCCTTGAGATTCAATATGCAGAGTTGTTTAATTGCCAAATAGGCAGCTTTCCTCTAAAATACTTAGGGGTGCCTGTCAGCCCTGGAAGATTACACACCAAAGACTAGCTTCCTCTAGTCGAAAAAAATGAGAAAAAGCTTGCCACATGGAAAGGTAACTCCATGTCCATTGCTGGTAGAGTGACCCTTATTAATTCAACCTTGTCAACTACTTTTATTTATCACATGTCTATGTACCTTCTACCCAAAACAATTATAAAAGCTTTAGATAAACAAAGAAGAAGCTTTCTCTGGCAAGGAGGTGGAAGGAAAAGAAAATACCATCTGATTAGATGGACAACAATCTGTAAAAGCAAGAAAAGAGGTGGTTTGGGTATAAAGAATATCTCAAACATGAATGTTAGTTTGCTGTGTAAATGGTGGTGGAGACTGGAAATGGAGAATGGTATCTGGCAGGATATTGTGAAGGCTAAATACATGACTTCTGGTATCATTAGTAATATAAAATGGAAATTGAATGATTCTCCAGTTTGGAAGGATCTTCTTCAAGTAAGACATATCTACTTGAAGGGGAGATCAATCAGAACTGGCAATGGTGCTCAGACTTCCTTATGGAAAGATACTTGGGTTGGATCCAGGCCTCTTTGCACTGTGCAACCCATCCTGTTTGACCTATGTTCTGAGAAAGATATTTCTGTACAAGACTTCCTACTGAAAAAAGGTCATATCCTCTTTCGGAGATGGCTTTCAAACCTTCTTTTTGAACAATGGTTGGAGACTATAAACTTGATATACTCTTACCCTTTTACTGATGAGGTTGATAAGGTCTGCTGGAGGTGGAATAAGAAACATGGCATTTTCTCCACAAAATCCACTTATGATTGGCTCTCTCAAGGGGATGAGGGGCCAGGCTTCAAGCACATTTGGAAGGCTAAACTTCCATACAAGATCAAAATATTCATGTGGTTATTAGAACAAAATGCTGTCCTAACAAAGGACAATTTGCTTAGAAGAAACTAGCTGGGTGACCCAGCATGTTACTTTTGCTCTTATTCTGAGTCTCGCGATCATCTTTTTTTTCAATGCCCAATCTCCAAAGTGGTTTGGGGTATCTTTGGTACTTTCCTGGGTGCTACTAACATTCCACGAGATTTGGGTCAATACTATAATTGGATTAAGAATTGGCTACCTGATGGGAGCCCTGTTTATACCTTTGGGCTAGCAGCGATTTGCTGGGCCATTTGGGAAAGTAGAAACAGAGCGTGTTTTGATAAAAAAAATGGTTAAGAACCCGATTAAGATTCTAATACAAGCTTGTGCATATATGAAATATTGGACAGGTCTATACAAAACAGAGTTTCAGGAGAAATTGTTGGAAGGTGTGCAGATGTTGATATCTTGAGCTCATAGAGTCATGCAGCAAAACAGAGCTTCAACTTCTTGCTCCAGCGGAAGACCCTGTTGACGATGAGGAAGCAGAAGAATGAATGAAGACGTTGGTTTTGATCTGTTGCAGTTGCTGATCTCTGGAGCTTGGTGTTCGACGTCTTCTAGTGGCTCTTCTCTTTTGAGCTCTCCAGTCCTTTAGTCCTGTTCTGTGGCTGTAATAAGAACCTTGTTCGACTCTCTGGATCCTAGGAATCCTGGGACCGTTATCCTCCTAGACTTGCGTTCAATCTTTAGAACTCTTGTGCGTTTCGGTCGGCTTCTTTGCCCCTCTTTCTTGTATCTCCTTCTGGAGTGAACCTTCTATATTTCCATTTGCCAATGGAAATGGGGCATAGCCTCGATTCGAAAAAAAGGACAGACTACCCATCGATATGCCTCGTCGAGCCGTCTTGGTTCGATTCCTTCCAGGGTAAGTAGCTTTACGCCTTCCTCTACCTGCCCCAACTCGCGCCAGCCCTCTCCCTGCCTGAGCTGAGCTCCCCACGAGCTCCCATGGCCGCAGCCATGGCTGCTCGGGGCGGACCCCCTTTCCCTTCGTTTCTCATGCCCGGAGTCTCCAAAATCGAACCCCCTCAGCCTCCTCTTCGTTTTCCCCCTCTTCCCGGCCGCCGCCGTGCCACGAAGCACCGGATCCCATGGGGCGCCCCCCCTCCTTGCCCTCCTCTGTTTCACGGGAGGAACACGGGAGAGAGGAGGAAGAAGAGGGCAGATTTGCCATTAGGCCCCTCCCTCCCTTTCTATTCTATTAAGAGCCCCCCTCTCTCTCTCTATTTTTTCCCTTTTAAAAGAAACCCCCTCCATCTTTAATTATTCCAAATCAACCCTTCCCCCATTCAAGATAATTACCAATCGGTCCCTGCACATTTCCAGAGTAGGCCGGATGTTTTCCAAAATTATAATCAAGTCCTTTCACTCTCAAAACTAATTACAAATAAGCCCCTGGATCCTTAGTTAGCCCCTAAACACCTCGTTAAGCCTATCATCTCATGCGCCAAAAATCCTTCAATCACCCCGACACTTTACCACGCCATTTCTAATATACTTTCAGCCGTGCCATTAGAAAATCTCCCAAAAATATTATTCCTACCTCCATAACCCAAATTCTTTTGATTCGAGCTCGATGATAAAACCTTTATTTTTTTTATTTATTGTGTGTTTGTTCGTGTGCGCCATAGATACCGGTGTGAACGAGAGAGAACCCGTCGAGGAGTTCGCCGAGCAGTACCGCGAGCCGGAGCCTGAAGAACCGTACCGCGAGCAGGAACTCCCGGAAGGCTTTGAAGACGGCAAGTTCAATCTCATCCTTTGATTGCATATTTCGACCCAGTTTTATAAACACAACCTATTGGCCTGTTTTACAAAATTGCATATGCTTTTACTGCTGAAAATGCGGTTGGATAGCCACCCCTTGATTTGTTATAACCATTCCTTGACCACCTAGATTGATGTCTAAATATGATTTATTCTATTTGGATGTTAATCGCTGCTAGAATGCTTAGAAACTTGCGTTTAAATTACGACACAACGAACGTGGTACAACTGGTTTTATAAAAGGAAAACGAGTGAGTGTGTGGGAAAGGAAAATGTGGAATTTTTGGAAACTAAAGAAAAGGATGTTAAGATGGAATGGATGAATGGCATTCCCTAGGTGGATTGTCATACATTGGAGGCTCGTACCGTTGTGGTAGAGCAAGAGGGTTGGGAGATATCCATCCTGTCACAATTAAAGACCGAGTTGATGTGTTATCTTGCCTAACTCAACTATCGTGCAAACTACTCGATCGTTGTGTGTGGCAACGGCTTAGCATAAACCCCACTAGTTAGTCTGATAGCCATCAGGAGAGCTGAGAGCAGCAGGTGACCAAGGAGAAGGGATAAGGTCGTAGTGACTTATGCCCCGGTTAAACCTCAGTGTTAGGCCAATGGCCCCTTGGTGGAATCCATGTTGGCTAGTCAGGTCTAGCTAAGGTGGATAATGACTTTGTTGGGATCTGCACCGACACTAAGGTATTGGGCGAGTTACAGTTTGGTCACACAACTAGCACTTCTTCTGGGATTGGGTTGGGTTGGCATGAGTGTTTTGGGAAGAGTGTCCGGCAGTTGTGCCGTGAGCTACTGCGGATGAGGAGTCTGGTAGCATTAAAACTTGGATTCTTTGTGTAGGATCAACCTCGTTTATTACTCGGTTAGTAAAGAATCAGTTTGAGAAAACTCTTTTTCAAAAATAAATCCTTGCATGTGTAAAATCTAGCTTTACTGCAAATGAACCTCAGCCTTATCCTTGAATTATCCTGTGCATATCTGTGTTATCCCCCTCCGTGGATAGGGTTAGACTTGTTGAGTATTTTTGTACTCACCCAATATATATTTGTGGTTTTTCTTCAGAAGAAGATCCAGACTTCGTTGTTGAAGACGTTGAGTAGAGGTTGCGTCCGCACCCAACCTTGCCAGTGGTGTTGGCCCTTTGCAAGATGCTTCTGCTAGCACATTACTCTGAGCCCGAGCTGGAAACTGTCTGGGTCGTGCTTTGGTTTACCACCGTAGCTGTTTTACTTCTTATTATCGTTTGTATCGAGTGTCCGCCTCCTCGGAGGTTTGTACGGTGACTGAACCATCTGTTGAATAAATGTGTTATCAGCCTCCTGGGACTGTATTTGTATCACATTTTGTCTCTACTTATGAGGGGACGCTTCAGCCACCGGCGCAGAGGAGAACTAGCTCCTGCCAGCGCGGAGGAGGACGAGCTCCCCTGGGCGCGCGGTCGGGGCCCGGCGGCGGCGGGGGCGAACTCCCAGGGCGGCGCGGCCGGAGCTCCCTCCCCTGACGGCGGGGGCGAGCTCCCCCGGGCGGCGCGGCCGAGGTTCGGCGGCGGCGGGGGCGAGCTCCCCTGGGCGGCGCTCCCTCGCCCCGAGCCGCGGCCGCCGCATCTTCCCTGGCCCCGAGTTGCTGCCGCCGCATCCTCCCTCGCCTGCGGCGGCCGGCCGGCCGCCGCATCCTCCCTCGCTTGCCGCCGTCGCCGCGGCCGCCACGTCCTCCCTCCCCTGGGTGGAGACGGCCGCTTCTCGGGGCCGGTGGGGCGCGCTCCCCTGTGCGGCACGGCCGGGGCTCTGACCTGGCGGGGCGAGCTCCCCTAGGCGGTGTAACACCCCGGGTGTTTGCACAGTAATTAAATAAGTGTCCGCACAGTAATGGTGTAGGTTTGCTTTGCATCATGTGCTTGAAATGCTTAAAAAGGATCTTTTTGTAATTATGAAAGGGTATATGTGTAATTATGATTTTATGCAAGGTCCTTTCTGCAGTTGTGTTGAATAGGTTGTGTAATTATAGTTTTAGTGGAGGGTGTTTGTGCAAAATTTCAGTGCATTTAATGCATGGTAGTCAATTTTGCTTAAAGGTCTACATTTGAAGTGAAATTGCTTTGAAAAAGACAAAATTCCTGGAATTCAAAAATCCTTCAACGATTTTTAATTTTAACTCTTGAATCTTTGGTCAAATAAATTTTTGCACAACATAAAAGTTGTAGATCTTGAAAAGTTGAACAACTTTCATGTTGGGCACTTTTCCATTTGAGCTTTGGTTTAAAAGTTATTGCTTGTTTACAGAAAGGTCCCTGGAACTTTTGGAAATTGCAAAATCGCCCTTATGACCATCTCCCCCTCTCTGCTCTGCTTCTCGCCGCCGGCCACCGACAGCGCCGCCCGCCGACGCCTTCCCGGCTTTCCCGGCCATCAATTCGCCGTGCGCTGGCTCCCACGCGTCGCCGGCGAGCTCCTCCCCCTCCTGTTGCCTCGCGCTGGAGCCCCCACCCCTCGCCACGCGCCCCCGCCGAGCCCAGAACCTCCCCGGCGGCCGCCACCGCGACGCCGCCGTGGAGAGCCCAAACCCGAGGCCCAGCTCTCGATCTTTCGCGCGCCTGAGCACTACAAGAAGCCCCGCGCTCTATTCCCCTCCTCTTTTAGCCAGTTCCCTAACCCCACGCCCCAGAACGCCACCGCCGCTCACCCCGAACGCCGGCGAGCTTCACCCCGCCGCGGAGCCGCCACCCCAGACCCGCTCTACCCCTACAGCCCCCACCTTTAGCACCGCCTCGACCTCGCGCAGCTCCCAGGCCACTTCCCCTCGCCTGAACCTCACCGGAGCACCCTCGCCGTCGCTTGCCTCCGCCGCCGACCCGCCCTGCTCTGCCGAGCCGCCGCTTCCGAGCCCCTCCGCGCAACCCTAGGCCACCCAGAGGTGCGCCTTGCACCCGTGAAGCTCACGCACCCCTCCCCTCTCGCCGCCGGTGAGCCCCTCGCCGGGAAACGGCCGGTCAACCGCCGCCTCCCCTCTCTGACCCGGCCCAGGGACCTCGGGTTGAAAGGAAAGAAAACCCAGGGGGTTATTTGCATAGGCCTAGACTCAGATGAATAGTGCCAGTAGGGGCTGCTTTGTAATATTTTCAGTGAACTTTGAAATTCTAGATCAATTCATAGAAAATTCGTAAAATAGCAAATCTTGATGTTTTGGAATCCTTTTGAAGAGCTCTATGCAGTAGAACCATAATATGGTAGGTGTTTGTTGCAAGTTTTTGCTGTATAAATGGTTTTGTGTCACTAGATAAAGAAATACTAGATGTTTAATCTTTTTCTTATCTGGTGCTTGAAAGCTGATATTGCTATGAAATTTTGGTGGTAGTTTACTTATGTAACACTAGCTTTTCTATAAAAATTTCATGGTCAGTTCTCTTGTGTAGCTATTTATTTGTTTTAATCTTTGTTTAGTACACTTTATTTATGGTAAATAGTTTCTGTTTGTAATAAATCATGATTTTATTTTGACATGTTCTTTTTGAGTAGTTTAGTTTGTCCAGGAAGTTTAAGCTTCAGTTCATGGCTAGAATAGGAGTTAAAATTGAATCTTGTTAAACTGGTGTCTGTTTTGTTTAATTTATCTGAATTAATTCCGTGTATATAAAATCATGAAAAATTCACAGTAGCTAGATCATCCCTGTGTAGATCTCATGTTAAATTTTGAGCTTCTGATCTTCTTTAGTTTGACCTGTGTAATTCTTGCTTGTTCTAGATGTTATCTGAGTAAATGATTTATTGTGTTTAAATGGTTAAATGTCTTGGCATGAATTTTACAGGGTAGATTACTTTGTTCATGTTCTGTTTAGTGTAATTTTGGTAGATTTTATTACTATTTGTACTCTGAGTTGTTGTTTTATTTGTAAACCATGACTTAATGGTATAGGAAATCACCCCCACTTGTTTATTAAGTTAGTCAACTTCTTTTGTGCTGTTGATCATGATGCCTTGTGTAGTTAAATTTGTTATTTAACTACTCTATAAACGATTGCCCATGTTTATTTATAATGTTGTTCTTGCATTACATATAGATACGACTACTTTGTCAGACGGGACGTACGAGTTGATTCCGGAATCTGACGGAGGTGATCTCGAAGCTCAAGTGAACACTGCGGAACTAACTGAAGCCCCGAACCAAAGTTCGGAAGAGCCTAGCGCTGAAATGGTTAGCAATTACCGAGAAGGCAAGCCCCGGACATAACCTATACTTCAAATTAATTTCATTTACTGTATTATTTTACTTGTGCATTTACAGTTCATAGGAGTTGAATTGAAAACCTAGATGCATGATCCTAGGAACCAATGTACTGAACACTAGACTTGAGTTCGAGTAATTGCTAAGCTTATAGGAACGGTAAAAGTCGAGTGATCGCCTGTCACTCGCGAGCTTTATAGGAATTTCCTGTTTACTTTCTGTTATCAATATAAGGACTACGGACGGGGTTGTGCTCGATATCATGACCTTATGTGATACCCCGTCTGTGTTGATAAACTTGCTAAGGTCGCGGTGTGTGGTAGTGCTGGTTAAGTTTTTGAAAGTACTAGTCACATGCCGTAAATATGGTACGCGGCAAGCCTAGTAGCCGATTGGACCGGGGAGTGGATATACCTCCCACTCTCTCAGTAGGGATAGGTTTTATTTTATGTTGCGCAACACTACGACTTCTAGGGACAAGGTTCGGCCTTGGAGCCCTGTAGTCGGGGAGAGTGGCACTATCCACAAGCCGGAAAGAAAGGTTAACGGTTGTTTGGGAATGACCCGACGGTATTCCAGACGTGTGTGCTAGGTTACCCTTGCAAGGTTGAATTTCGATTCAGAATCGTCCGCCTCTCACGATGAAATGAGACTGCTTGATCTCTTTGCCACACAGAGTAATAAGAGCAACAATATTCTTATTAATCTTGATGCTTGCTTAGAAGTTCCACCATGTTTGGTTAGTAGATGCTTACATAGAATGGTTAATCAACTAGAATCTTGAAGCTAAAACTTGAAAGTAAGGACCTACTCTTTATTGCTTTTCAGCAAAGGAAAACCAGAGCCTTACAAATGCCTTGCATAGTCTAGCTAAGGTGGGCTACTTATACCCGTTGTCGGTTAAGTCTTGCTGAGTATTAGAATACTCAGCCTTGCTGTTGAAATCCTTTTTCAGGTATGAGTTTTGAGGATCAGATCGCTAGCTTGACCTATCCTTGCGCTTTGCCTCCTGGCTGGTCCGTAGAATGGGATACGTCTTCGGCCGGCAATGACTATGACGAGTGATACCCGGCTTGGGCTAGCTTGGTATACTTTTGGCGACGTGTTGTAGAAATCGTGTTTCATCTTCCGCTGTTTAGACTCTGAACTTATAATTATGTTTTGTAGAACTGTTTTACTTAAGTTGGTTTTGTAATAATGGTTTGAACTATTTTGTAATCACTACTGAACTTGCCTGTGTTGTAAAATTTGTGGTTGTAATATCTCTGGACTCGCCTTCGTGCGAGGTATGCTTGTTCGATCCGAGAATCGGTGGTTGTATCGGGACGTTACCCGACAGACCAAAAATTGTTCCGTTTGAAGTGCGTTTAAGCTAATGTTGCCTTTATGGTGATGGTTTACGCACTTGAGCCGGGATAATTTAGGCGGTTCTGCCACAGCTGGCATCAGAGCTACAAGCATATACCAGAGGTGTTGGAACCTTAAAAATCGTTTTCCATATAAAATTGGAACCATAAAGAATTTCGGAAAACTACGTTGGATTCGTTAAGAGTTGTGTTTAGAACGTAAAGTCCTAGGGAATTTATGGGAATTACTAGGTGGTTATTTTTTTGTATGGTTTATGTTATCTGACTTCCAGCACTTTACATTTTGTCAAACCATACTCACAAGCAACTCTTAATTCTTGTAACGACGCACCTACGTGAGGTAAGATGGTAAGGATCCTCAGTCAGCTGAGGGAGTCTGACCTTCCCGTCGGTGATGCGAGCCGAACGCTGCCCTCAAGCAGTGGCTTACTTGAGGTGCTTCCAATATACCGACTATTAGTTGACTATATTGGGAGTAAAGTGTACTCAGTCAGCTGAGGGAGTCTGACCTTCCCGTCGGTGATGCGAACCGAACGCTGCGCTCAAGCAGTGACTTACTTGAGCTGCTGCCAATATACCGATCTCGGTCGACTATATTGGGAGTAAAGGAACAAGTGAATACGCCACTAAGTAGCGTATGTTAACGTTGGCCATACGGCGGAAATTGTATGGCTGCCGCTTCTATAGTGAGCGGTAATGTCTGGGAACGCTTTCATGAGTGCTGGCATGAAAGGTTCATTGGGGATATATATTTATGTTCTGTCAATCTTCTGCAGGAACACTAACCGCGATTTGTTAAGATAAGAACGGTTAGAATGTATCGACTAGCTATATAGGGAGAGCCGTATTTATGTATACCACCGTGCTAACCCCGTAAGCCCAACCATAGTGGGCAATTGTCTATCTTGTGAGGACGGTTAGGAAGTGCATACATATTTGGTTGATGTTTAATTGGTTCATAATATTTGCAGTTGCTACATGAGCTTGTTAAGGAATTTCTAGTATGAATCCTTATAAGATAAGTGTTAATGTGCTTAAACCATGAGTGAGTGAAACTCTGATTTTAGAAGCATACTTGTAAAATGCATAGGTTTCCTTGGATGAAAAATATGGTTTCGAGTCATGCCTTCCTCCTAAGCCCCATCTTGTTGTTATAAGGATCTTTTCATTCCTTAGAATCTCAAATGATGAACCAGTACCAATTGTGGTTTATTATTCTTTGAGTTGGAATCATATCATCTTGTGAATTAGAATCACATTTGTTTTACCGCAGTCTTCTTAAAGCTTTATTTGAGAAGTCTTGAGATAATTGCATTACTCACATTTGAATCCTTTTTGATTCAGATGGCGACTTGTTCCCAAATCTTTTGGGATGAGGAGGGAAATGCTCATACCGATTGTCTGTACTGGGAGGGTTTTCCGAGGATTCTTTGGGATTCACTTCATATCTTCCACTACCCAGATCCACCCCAGTACACGGGACGCCAGTTTTCGGAGGATGGAATTAAGAAGAACAGAGTTAAGATGACCATTCCTCAGCACCCCACCTTGGAGTGGCCACCGATTGAGATTGAGGTGATTGGGTATCGTCTTGTGGATGCGTTTGAGAAAGCAGCTCTCAACGCTATCACCACTTTTTGTGAGCACCACCCCGAGGAGGTAGCAGCATATCCTATTGGTTTGTTTCCAGCAGTCCGTACTGGCGATGCAGAGTGGCTGTTCAGGGTCACACACTTTGGGCACTTGATTGGAGATGTAGCGGATGAGACTATCGAGGCAGTAGTCAGATATATGAATGCCCAGTCTCACTACCAGATACTTCAGCAGCGACACATGGACCAGGTGATAGACTTGGCCCAGAGTTTTCAGCGAGGTCTTCGTCTGAAGGATATTCAGATTGGGGGACTTCAGGATGCCGTTGCTGGGAGGGACACTGCTATTGCACAGTTTGAGCATCAGGCTGTGGAGTATGGTGCTGAGATAGAGCAGCGCAACACAGTTATCGGATTTCTTCAGGCACAGGTGAATGAGCTGCAAGCAGATTGGGCTGATGCTTTAGCACATGTTGGTATGCTCCAGGAGCAACTAGATGCCCCAGCTGAGCCTGCAGCAGCAGAGGAGGACCCAGAGGAGATTGAGGGAGTATCTGACTTAGATTCAGAGCACGCACTTGCTGAGCCTAACCCTCAGCCGGACGACTCTTCTTCCGGCAGTGCCTCTTCTGTGGGCAACCTCGACGACTTCTAGGCGTCTTAGACTTGTCCTAGATAGTTGTGTTCTCTTGTTGTAGCATATGTATATAGGGAAGATGTTATTGTAAAATAGCCTTAGGGAGGAGTACCACTTGTTGTATTATATGTGGTAAGGTTAAGCGATGTTAGGTTGTAAGAACAAGGCTGCTTTGGATGTAATATAAGTAGCGACTACCAGTTTGGAAATAATAATCTTCTACTTAGCAAATCTCTTTATTTGTGCATTTTTCACGCCCTTTGATGAATACAAGAGGTTGCAAATTTTTGTGGCATATGTGTTCATCAAATGTTAGCATGTTGAATCTGTGAGACTAAATTTTAGTCCAACCCCTTCTATGATCTCTGTTGTTTAGCAACATAGCACATAGCAAGGAAGAGCGAATTGATAGATTATTTCCTTTACCCTTTGCTCTCAGCATTGAGTCTTTATACGATGGAGCATGAAGCTATCTAGCAGCTGATCAGTTTTAATTTTTGTGGGTTGCACATTTATGTGTTGTGCACATTGTGCTACACCGCATCTAGTTACATTTTTGCTGATGTTGTTTTATCCAAATGTATGATCATTGCATGTACCATTGATTTTGGAAGCGAGAAATATGTATCTAATGGATGTCTTCCATGATTACAGATGGTTGGTCATACACGCGGAACGCCTGATGGCTTTGGTTGTGAAACTGGCAGTGGATCTCAGCAACCACCGCCACCCCCGTCGAATCTGGCCGAGTTAATGGCCATGCAAACAGAGCTGCTTCGCCAGCTAGTCCAAGGGCAACAAAATCAGCCACGCCAACAGTATGGAGGAAGGGAGGCACAACCAGCGGGTTACCAGGAATTCTTTGGTACCCAACCTCCACTTTTCAGCAAAGCTGATGACCCATTGGATGCCGATGCATGGCTTCGTACAATCAATTCCAAGTTTGCTTTGTTAGCGGTACCATGTATTGATGCGAACAAGGCCCCCTTTGCCGCCCAACAGCTTCGCGGTCCTGCACGTATATGGTGGGATAATTATTGTGAAATGCAGCCTGCTGAACATATCATATCTTGGGAGGAATTCAGAACTGCATTCAGATCACATCATATTCCGGATGGACTAATGGAAAGAAAGTTGAATGAATTCTTGGCTCTAGATCAGGGAACCCGCACTGTTCTTCAATATGCACAGACCTTCAATCATCTGTGCCAATATGCGGGTCATCATGCTGATACTGATGCCAAGAAACGTGATCGTTTCCGTCGTGGCCTCAATACTAAGCTCAAAGAACGTTTAAACTTGGTTCAGCCCAATACCTATAATGAGCTGGTTAATATGGCCATTACACAGGAAGATTGTATTGCTGCACATCGTGCTGAGAAAAAGCGGAAGGCACCAACGGGACCCTCGAGTGCCCAGCCACCGAGGTATCGCCTGGTGCAAAATACTCCACCTAGGCCTCCACAAAGAAATGCCCCAGTGGGTAGGTTTGTCTTTAGGCCGCCTCAGCAACAAGGAGGATTCAGACCTCCAGTGCCTCAGCAACAGCAACAGCAGCAGTTTAGCCCAAGGCCGAATGCCCCACAGTTCAATAGTGGGAATAGTAATAATCGATGTTTCAACTGCGGCAGTGCTTCTCATTTTGCCAAGAATTGTCCACAACCCAGAAGGAATAATCCAGGGCAAAACCCTAATCAGAACAACAACAACAACAACAACAACAAGGGCAAGGGCAAGAGGCAAATGGTGCAAGTCCGGCAAGGGCGAGTTAATTTCACTACTCTTGCAGACCTTCCAGCAGGAGCACCAGTAATGACGGGTACTTTCTCTATCCACAATAAACCCGCAGTCATATTATTTGATTCTGGTGCAACGCATAGTTTTATAAGTGCCAAATTTGGAGCAAGATTAGGATTGGATTTTTGTCATACTAAGGGATCTTTTATGATAACAACCCCTGGTGGGAAGATAGCTTCCAATCAAATCACTAGATGTGTGCCAATTAAGCTGGGTAGCAAATTGATAAAGACAGACTTGATCTTGCTAAATTTAGAAGGCATGGATGTTATTCTAGGCGTGAATTGGATGACTACACATAAAGTGCTATTAGATATCTCTTCCCGGGCTGTCGAGATAGATTCACCACATCAAGGAGCCACCATACTCTATCTACCCCAACGAGAGTATATTAACTCTTGTGCTTATGCCGCAAAAGGAATTAAACTTGAAGATATCCCTATTGTGTGGGAGTATGCGGATGTATTTCCAGATGATTTACCTGGAATGCCTCCTGATAGAGACATCGAGTTTGTTATCGAACTTCAACCCGGTACCGCCCCTATTTCTAAGAGGTCGTACCGAATGCCTCCAAATGAATTAGCAGAATTGAAAGTCCAACTCCAAGACCTTCTTGACAAAGGTTTTATACGTCCCAGTTCTTCACCCTGGGGATGTCCAGCCCTGTTTGTGAAGAAGAAAGACAATAGTTTGAGGCTATGTGTTGATTATCGACCACTCAATGCGGTCACTATTAAAAACAAGTATCCTCTTCCCCGCATTGATATTCTGTTTGATCAGTTAGCTGGAGCTAAGGTTTTCTCTAAGATTGATCTTCGTTCTGGCTACCATCAAATAAAGATCAAGCCTTGTGATATTCCAAAGACTGCTTTCTCTACCAGATATGGACTATATGAATATTTGGTTATGTCTTTTGGTCTTACCAACGCCCCAGCATATTTTATGTACTTGATGAATTCAGTCTTCATGCCGGAGCTGGATAAATTCGTCGTGGTTTTCATTGACGATATCTTGATCTACTCCAAGAATGAAGAAGATCATGCTGAACATTTGCGTATCGTTCTCCAACGATTACGAGATCATCATCTTTATGCCAAATTCTCCAAGTGTGAATTTTGGTTGGACAGTGTGAAATTCTTAGGTCACACTATCTCCAGTGATGGTATATCTGTTGATCCAACTAAAGTACAAGAAGTGATGGATTGGGAATGTCCTATTTCAGTTCATCAAATTCGCAGTTTTCTTGGTTTAGCTGGATATTATCGTCGGTTTATTACTGATTTCTCCAGAATAGCCAAGCCTATGACGGAGTTATTAAAGAAGGGAGTGAAGTTCGTTTGGAATGATAAGTGTGAAGAAGCTTTCCAAACTCTTAAAGCAAGATTAACTACCGCTCCAGTATTGTCTACACCGGACAGTACTAAACCTTTTGATGTCTATTGTGATGCGTCGGGTACGGGACTTGGTTGTGTGCTTATGCAGGACAACCGGGTTATTTCTTATGCATCAAGAGCTCTCCGGGATCATGAGAAGAATTATCCGACCCATGATCTGGAATTAGCAGCTGTTATTCACGCTCTTAAGATGTGGAGACATCATCTTATGGGAACTCACTGTAATATTTACACTGACCATAAGAGCCTCAAATATATCTTTACTCAAGCTGATCTCAACATGAGGCAGAGACGCTGGCTAGAGTTGATAAAGGATTATGATCTAGAAGTGCACTATCATCCAGGAAAGGCTAATGTGGTTGCGGATGCACTCAGCCGCAAGTCACAATGCCACTGTCTATCTGTAGAACCATTCAATGAAACTCTATGCCAGGAAATGATGAAGTTAAACCTAGAAATGGTATCTCAAGGAAGTTTGAACCATATATCCCTTGAGCCTACACTTCATGATAGCATCATCATGGGGCAATTACATGATGAGGGTATCAAGGTCATCAAGGAAAAGTTATCACAAGGAGAAGCAAAGTATAAATGTTTCAGAGTGGATCATAGGGGAGTTCTATGGTTTGAATCCCGACTGGTGGTACCTAAGGATCATCAGCTTAGAAAGCAAATCCTTGATGAAGCACATCTTTCGAAATTCTCGATTCATCCCGGTGGTACCAAGATGTACCATGATCTCAAACAAAATTTCTGGTGGACTCGAATGAAAAGAGAGATCGCTAAATATGTTTCTGAGTGTGATGTCTGTCAAAGAGTTAAAGCTAGTCACTTGAAAATAGCTGGTACTCTCCAACCTTTATCTATTCCATCCTGGAAATGGGAGGACATCAGTATGGATTTTATCGTTGGTTTACCCATTACTCCTCATAGGCATGATTCTGTTTGGGTAATCGTTGATAGACTCACCAAGACCGCTCATTTTATTCCAGTACACACCACTTATTCTGCCAAGAAGTACGCAGAGATTTATCTCGATCAGATTGTTCGTTTACATGGCATTCCAAAGACGATTATTTCTGATCGTGGGCCTCAGTTTATAGCACGTTTCTGGGAGCAAATGCAGGAATCCCTTGGAACAAAATTGATTCGTAGTTCGGCTTATCATCCACAAACAGATGGGCAAACTGAACGAATCAATCAAATCCTTGAAGACATGTTGAGAGCATGTGTTATTCAATACGGCAAGAATTGGGTTAAGTGCCTAGCACTGGCAGAGTTTTCATACAATAACAGCTATCAATCCAGCTTGCAAATGGCACCATTTGAAGCATTATACGGTCGAAGGTGTTGAACTCCTTTGAATTGGTCACAAGCTGGAGAACGCAAAATTTTTGGGCCAGATTTAGTTTCGGAGGCAGAGGAGCAAGTCAGAATTATCCAGGTTAATCTTAAAGCAGCTCAATCAAGACAGAAAAGTTATGCAGACAAAAGGAGAGATCCTTTACAATTCGAGGTAGGAGACTTTGTATATTTGCGAGTATCTCCTACTAAAGGTGTTCAACGCTTTGGCTTAAAAGGAAAATTAGCACCCCGATACATTGGACCATTTGAAATTATCGAAACTTGTGGACCCGTTGCCTACCGACTTCGTCTTTCATCTCAGTTGGCCGCCGTTCATGATGTCTTCCATGTCTCACAACTTCGGAAGTGCACCAGGGTACCTACTGAAATCCTTGAACCACAAGATATCGAAATTGAATCCGATCTATCTTATACGGAGTATCCAATCAAGATTCTTGACACAAAAGAAAGAAGTACTAGAAGGGAGAAAGTTAAAATGTACAAAATCCAGTGGAATCAGCATACGGTAGAAGAAGCTACTTGGGAAACTGAAAATTTTCTTCAAAGAAACTTTCCCGACTTTCTTAGAACCAATCCAGGTACCAATTCTTTGCACCCTTTTCTTCCTGTAATCTCGGGACGAGATTCCTTTTTAGGGGGGAAGGCTGTAACACCCCGGGTGTTTGCACAGTAATTAAATAAGTGTCCGCACAGTAATGGTGTAGGTTTGCTTTGCATCATGTGCTTGAAATGCTTAAAAAGGATCTTTTTGTAATTATGAAAGGGTATATGTGTAATTATGATTTTATGCAAGGTCCTTTCTGCAGTTGTGTTGAATAGGTTGTGTAATTATAGTTTTAGTGGAGGGTGTTTGTGCAAAATTTCAGTGCATTTAATGCATGGTAGTCAATTTTGCTTAAAGGTCTACATTTGAAGTGAAATTGCTTTGAAAAAGACAAAATTCCTGGAATTCAAAAATCCTTCAACGATTTTTAATTTTAACTCTTGAATCTTTGGTCAAATAAATTTTTGCACAACATAAAAGTTGTAGATCTTGAAAAGTTGAACAACTTTCATGTTGGGCACTTTTCCATTTGAGCTTTGGTTTAAAAGTTATTGCTTGTTTACAGAAAGGTCCCTGGAACTTTTGGAAATTGCAAAATCGCCCTTATGACCATCTCCCCCTCTCTGCTCTGCTTCTCGCCGCCGGCCACCGACAGCGCCGCCCGCCGACGCCTTCCCGGCTTTCCCGGCCATCAATTCGCCGTGCGCTGGCTCCCACGCGTCGCCGGCGAGCTCCTCCCCCTCCTGTTGCCTCGCGCTGGAGCCCCCACCCCTCGCCACGCGCCCCCGCCGAGCCCAGAACCTCCCCGGCGGCCGCCACCGCGACGCCGCCGTGGAGAGCCCAAACCCGAGGCCCAGCTCTCGATCTTTCGCGCGCCTGAGCACTACAAGAAGCCCCGCGCTCTATTCCCCTCCTCTTTTAGCCAGTTCCCTAACCCCACGCCCCAGAACGCCGCCGCCGCTCACCCCGAACGCCGGCAAGCTTCACCCCGCCGCGGAGCCGCCACCCCAGACCCGCTCTACCCCTACAGCCCCCACCTTTAGCACCGCCTCGACCTCGCGCAGCTCCCAGGCCACTTCCCCTCGCCTGAACCTCACCGGAGCACCCTCGCCGTCGCTTGCCTCCGCCGCCGACCCGCCCTGCTCCGCCGAGCCGCCGCTTCCGAGCCCCTCCGCGCAACCCTAGGCCACCCAGAGGTGCGCCTTGCACCCGTGAAGCTCACGCACCCCTCCCCTCTCGCCGCCGGTGAGCCCCTCGCCGGGAAACGGCCGGTCAACCGCCGCCTCCCCTCTCTGACCCGGCCCAGGGACCTCGGGTTGAAAGGAAAGAAAACCCAGGGGGTTATTTGCATAGGCCTAGACTCAGATGAATAGTGCCAGTAGGGGCTGCTTTGTAATATTTTCAGTGAACTTTGAAATTCTAGATCAATTCATAGAAAATTCGTAAAATAGCAAATCTTGATGTTTTGGAATCCTTTTGAAGAGCTCTATGCAGTAGAACCATAATATGGTAGGTGTTTGTTGCAAGTTTTTGCTGTATAAATGGTTTTGTGTCACTAGATAAAGAAATACTAGATGTTTAATCTTTTTCTTATCTGGTGCTTGAAAGCTGATATTGCTATGAAATTTTGGTGGTAGTTTACTTATGTAACACTAGCTTTTCTATAAAAATTTCATGGTCAGTTCTCTTGTGTAGCTATTTATTTGTTTTAATCTTTGTTTAGTACACTTTATTTATGGTAAATAGTTTCTGTTTGTAATAAATCATGATTTTATTTTGACATGTTCTTTTTGAGTAGTTTAGTTTGTCCAGGAAGTTTAAGCTTCAGTTCATGGCTAGAATAGGAGTTAAAATTGAATCTTGTTAAACTGGTGTCTGTTTTGTTTAATTTATCTGAATTAATTCCGTGTATATAAAATCATGAAAAATTCACAGTAGCTAGATCATCCCTGTGTAGATCTCATGTTAAATTTTGAGCTTCTGATCTTCTTTAGTTTGACCTGTGTAATTCTTGCTTGTTCTAGATGTTATCTGAGTAAATGATTTATTGTGTTTAAATGGTTAAATGTCTTGGCATGAATTTTACAGGGTAGATTACTTTGTTCATGTTCTGTTTAGTGTAATTTTGGTAGATTTTATTACTATTTGTACTCTGAGTTGTTGTTTTATTTGTAAACCATGACTTAATGGTATAGGAAATCACCCCCACTTGTTTATTAAGTTAGTCAACTTCTTTTGTGCTGTTGATCATGATGCCTTGTGTAGTTAAATTTGTTATTTAACTACTCTATAAACGATTGCCCATGTTTATTTATAATGTTGTTCTTGCATTACATATAGATACGACTACTTTGTCAGACGGGACGTACGAGTTGATTCCGGAATCTGACGGAGGTGATCTCGAAGCTCAAGTGAACACTGCGGAACTAACTGAAGCCCCGAACCAAAGTTCGGAAGAGCCTAGCGCTGAAATGGTTAGCAATTACCGAGAAGGCAAGCCCCGGACATAACCTATACTTCAAATTAATTTCATTTACTGTATTATTTTACTTGTGCATTTACAGTTCATAGGAGTTGAATTGAAAACCTAGATGCATGATCCTAGGAACCAATGTACTGAACACTAGACTTGAGTTCGAGTAATTGCTAAGCTTATAGGAACGGTAAAAGTCGAGTGATCGCCTGTCACTCGCGAGCTTTATAGGAATTTCCTGTTTACTTTCTGTTATCAATATAAGGACTACGGACAGGGTTGTGCTCGATATCATGACCTTATGTGATACCCCGTCTGTGTTGATAAACTTGCTAAGGTCGCGGTGTGTGGTAGTGCTGGTTAAGTTTTTGAAAGTACTAGTCACATGCCGTAAATATGGTACGCGGCAAGCCTAGTAGCCGATTGGACCGGGGAGTGTATATACCTCCCACTCTCTCAGTAGGGATAGGTTTTATTTTATGTTGCGCAACACTACGACTTCTAGGGACAAGGTTCGGCCTTGGAGCCCTGTAGTCGGGGAGAGTGGCACTATCCACAAGCCGGAAAGAAAGGTTAACGGTTGTTTGGGAATGACCCGACGGTATTCCAGACGTGTGTGCTAGGTTACCCTTGCAAGGTTGAATTTCGATTCAGAATCGTCCGCCTCTCACGATGAAATGAGACTGCTTGATCTCTTTGCCACACAGAGTAATAAGAGCAACAATATTCTTATTAATCTTGATGCTTGCTTAGAAGTTCCACCATGTTTGGTTAGTAGATGCTTACATAGAATGGTTAATCAACTAGAATCTTGAAGCTAAAACTTGAAAGTAAGGACCTACTCTTTATTGCTTTTCAGCAAAGGAAAACCAGAGCCTTACAAATGCCTTGCATAGTCTAGCTAAGGTGGGCTACTTATACCCGTTGTCGGTTAAGTCTTGCTGAGTATTAGAATACTCAGCCTTGCTGTTGAAATCCTTTTTCAGGTATGAGTTTTGAGGATCAGATCGCTAGCTTGACCTATCCTTGCGCTTTGCCTCCTGGCTGGTCCGTAGAATGGGATACGTCTTCGGCCGGCAATGACTATGACGAGTGATACCCGGCTTGGGCTAGCTTGGTATACTTTTGGCGACGTGTTGTAGAAATCGTGTTTCATCTTCCGCTGTTTAGACTCTGAACTTATAATTATGTTTTGTAGAACTGTTTTACTTAAGTTGGTTTTGTAATAATGGTTTGAACTATTTTGTAATCACTACTGAACTTGCCTGTGTTGTAAAATTTGTGGTTGTAATATCTCTGGACTCGCCTTCGTGCGAGGTATGCTTGTTCGATCCGAGAATCGGTGGTTGTATCGGGACGTTACCCGACAGACCAAAAATTGTTCCGTTTGAAGTGCGTTTAAGCTAATGTTGCCTTTATGGTGATGGTTTACGCACTTGAGCCGGGATAATTTAGGCGGTTCTGCCACAGGCGGCGCGGCCGAGGCTCGTGGCCGGCTGGAGCTCCCTCCCCTGAGGCCTTAACGGCCATGCCGCCCGAGCTCCCTCTTGTGCTGATAAGCGCATTTTCATAAGCTCCCCCAAACAAACATAGTTCGCTTCTCTGAAAAGCAGCTTCTTGGAAAAGCAATTGGAGCTTTCCTAATAGAGCTTTTGGAGAAGCTGCAGCTCCCCCAAACAGGGCCACTAGCTGCGTCAGATTGTGGACCCAAGCTCCCGTATTTAAGCTGTCTTGCACCAAAAAAATAGCTTAAAAGGAATCGGTGCTCGTAGCCTAAGTGATAAGTGAGGAAAGAGCTGAATTAGGTAATTAAAAAAAATTAACCTTCATTTTTTGCTAATTTGCACAAAACTTAAGATATATCATTCTAGCTAGATCTGCACATGTCACATCACATTTGACATAGCTCCCAAAGCAGCTTCTCGAATCCAGGAGGTCAGGAGGAGCTATGCTAAACAGGTTTTCAAGGAGAATTGATTCTATGCTGATTTTGTGTAGCGGTTCTTTGAAATGAACTAAGTGGTTGTAAGCTGAAAAAAAAAGTAGTTTCTCCTAATTCAATCCTCACACATGATATGTTTTTCATAAAATTCATCATAGAGAATTATGAAGAGTCACTTCTCTTAGAGAATCAGTTTCCATAGAAAATCAGAAGAGGGTGAACCTCTACCAAACTAGCCCCTATGGTTCAACTAGATACCTATACAGTTTTTACCATTTTCTTTCTTTTTCAGAGTTCAAAAAGTCTAAACTGTGAATATTATTCTAACATGTACATGCGAAATTTTCCAGTAATAAGACGTGTAATAATTTGCCGTATATGAGATACTTTACTTATGAACAGTGCATCTTCCTCCTGTGGGACAAAGTGGCCCATGGAAATTGTCGAAATAATAATAATAATAATAATAATAATAATAATAATAATAATAATAATAATAAGTATTATTATTAGTATTAGTATTATTATAAAATATATGAGTGTGATGCTTGATAGAATAAAGAAGTGGGAATTATTAGGTTGAAATACTCTCCTCACTGCGTTGAATAAGTGATTATAGGATGCACAGCTAATTAAATAAATTAAACAAGCATTTATATAGTGCCTTCCATATGCATGCATAGTGTTGTTATTATATTCAAAGAACACTATGCATTAGTGGACATGCATTGGTGCTTGCTGTTCCACAGCTGCTTGTTTGATGGTCGTGCACAGTGTTTCTCTTTTGGAGACATCGTGGTGAATGGCAGAAAAGACAACCTCAACGCACATGAAAATAGACCAGTGTTCTTTTATCACATCAAGAAAACAAGAATCAAGTATAGTGCAAGGTGGTTTTGTACAATATAGCACATAAATGATTGGGTTGATGCAAACACTCATATTATTTTGGTTAAATCAAATCATGCGGATAAGATCGTGTAAATCACACTTACTGTATGCACATACTGATTGAAACCACGACCAAAAAGATATCAGTTGGTGGCTATACTATACGGGGACACTTGAAAAATAGAAAATCACAATTCATAGACAGATGTAATTCATAAATGCACGTATACCAGATGCATCGTCTGTAATGTAACAAAACAGTCATTGAAAGCAGCCGTGGTATCATTCAGTACCAAAATAACAAAATCTTTATCCCAAAGAGGCGCCTTCAGCTACCCATGTCGACTGGGCAAAGAGGATGCGCCCCATCCACCCTTGCAGCAGCCATTGATCATCTTCACAAATAAAAAAGTCCTTGTGGCATCTCCTAACCTTGTCCTTCAGTACCTTACAATGGTTGGTTCTAGTGGCAACTTCCTCAGTCCAGCCCGCTGGTTTCTTGCCTGCCACTGTCTATACTTTTCAGGACGCTCCACCAGGTCCGCACCCTAACAAGCAATGGCATTCAGCGCATACCGTCCAAACAAGCCCTGCTCCAACACCACTCGTGATTTACTCTCCCGTGGCATGGTTGCATCAAACATGTCAAATATTGCCCTGCAATAGAACAACACTTCACGAAACCGTGATAAGTAGGAGGAACCGTATGAGCAGTTCAAAATGCTCTGGATGAAGACATGTGACCTCATCCTCCTGATGTTGTGGAGGAAGTCCGCTATTGAGAGGCGATCTTCCATGAGCAACTGCGAAAGCTGGCTTCCCGTGCACACTAACCTTGCCTCCAGCCCCTTGGCAAAACATTGACCTAGCCGCTGCGTGGCCCGTGGCATCCCCGGTTTCTGAAGCGTGTTGCTTGATCTGCTTAAGCAGCTCATGTGCTCTCCTGCGATCGTTTGTCGCCACTGCTTGCGCACAAAGGGTCAGCAATTCGTGTATGTCCAGCACATTCCTCACCGCCTTTCTAACGCCCTTCGTCCTGCTACTTTTCTCTACTTCTTTGGCCATGGCAATGCGTAGCTTCTCCATGCCACTGATGCATGTGTCATGGCTATGCAACATCATATCTTCTAACATCTCATGGGCACAGATATCATTAGGCTCCTTGATCATCATAAGAGATTTCCTAGTCCTTCTTACCTCCTCCTCCTCCTCTAGATGTTCATCGCTATTATACCTCTTCTTGAATAATCCACTCTTACTGCTGCTTTCATTGACCATTTATTTGATTCACAAGCTCGTCCCTTCTGACCCCATTGTCTTTGGGCAATAGCATGTTGGCTTCTTCCATGCCCTTCAAGAATGCCCTCACAACATCTGCACCCTTGGATAATGCTGAGTCGAGTGTGCTTTCGCCACTACTGCTAGCTGTGTTGTCAGTGTTAGTCCCAAAGGAAGAGGATGAGAGTATTTGAGCAAGGGCTGCTGCACCTGGAGTAGCCTAGGGTGATCAGAAATCTTATCATCAATGTCATCCTCCATCAGCACGCGAGAGATGTAAGGGAGAATCATGTCTGTAGGGGCATGGTGGTCGCCCTCACCACTGCCATCAGGCTTCATTGGAACCTGAAGGAAGATGGAAGGGGACGGTGGTGACTGCTCTATGAGATCCTCCATGAAGAATTCCTCCGGGGGTGATGGCCATGTCGATCAATTGTACAGATCCGATGTCCATGACCTTGGTTAATATGCATTATTGAACAGAACAGACCTCGTCACAATGCAATGTGTCCCCTTAGAAAATGTTTGAGAAAATACCAGGTGATTCATCAAGCATGCGATGTCTTTTTTCAACTCCAATGCTGCTTGCATAATGAGACGATGGCTGACTATATTCACAATGCTTTTTGATAATGATTGCCAGCTAGCTACTGCATAGAGCACCCATATAATATTATGAAAAGACGACATTGAAACAAACCCCGTTTCTTTTACTTATTGAAGACGACAAAGGGAGATAACTTGCATACATATTTGAGTAAACTCCATCACCGTTGTGTCATCCCGATCCCTAAACTCGCAAATCGATTGTTTAGGTCCTCAAGCTTGTTCGACTATATCATCCCGGTCCCTAAACTTAGAAATCACTCGTTTAAGCCCTCAAATTTGTTCAATTGTGTCATCCTGGTCCTAAACTTGATTTTGAGTCTCATCTAGATCAAAATATGGCGATCTAAAAACTCTATATTAAAAAATAATTCATAACTTTTTCATATGAACTCGCGTGAAGATAAATTTTATGTAAAGATTATAGCCCTCGACATGGTCTACAACTTTGTAGTTGAAAAGTTTTTTATTTGAAGTTGTTTAGTGCCCAAAATTTATTTTTAGATTTTAAATTTCAAAATCTATAGACTTACGGCAATAGTTTGGGACCCTAAACAGTTTTAATTCAAAAACTTTTCAACTAGAGAGTTGTAGATCGCATCAAGGGCTATAATTTTGATATAAAGTTTGTCTTCATTCGAGTTTATATGAAAAAAATAATTATGAATTCTTTTTTAATATAGAGTTTTTAGATCGTATTGCTTTGACCTAGATGAGACTCAAAATCAAGCTTAGGCCCCGGGATGATACAACTGAACAAGTTTGAGAATCTAAACGGGTGACTTTTAAGTTTAAGATTCGAGATGATACATCCAAATAAGTTTGAGGACCGAGATAACCCAAATGTATAAGTTTGATAACCTAAACGTTGATTTGCAAGTTTAGGGACATGGATGACACAGTGGTATCAATTTAGGAACCGGTGATGAACTTTACTCGAAACTCTACATATTTTAATAAGCTTTACATGCTAACATAAGGTGCCAATGATCTCAAAATTAAAGCAGAGAATGGAAAAAAAAAGTACACCGAATCCGCTATCTCAACTAACCCATCAACATGGGCTCTTACACTGCCCACTGCCCAGCAATATTAAGAGTACTTTTTTTGCGGGTAATATTAAGAGTATTTTAATGTGAGATATGAGTAGTATTAGAAGTTTGTGATGAAAATCTAAAGCATATATAGAAGAACTATCAGTCCGATTTGTATCACATCTCCTTTAGGTGTAGCTCATTATATTACTTATATATGTTGCTTGAACGGGTGCTAATTACATGAATTTTTGGAAATGTAATCGAGAAGCAAATAAAATGTGCATATTTTTTAAAAAAAACTTGATTCAGTTTTCTCTTGAAAAGGGCTAGTAGTAGAGTATAGTCAGGGACGAGATGCGTCGTCGTCGTCATCTGCAACCCAGTTTGCGTGAGCGTAGAGGATGCGTCCCTTCCACCCCTGCAGCAGCCACCCGTGGTCCTCGCTGATTACGAAGTCCCTGTGGTACCCGTGCTTTCCGACCTCGTCCCTAACCTCGCCGACGACCTCCCTGTCCAAGGGCAGCTGCCGGAGGCCGGCGCGTCGGCTCCGGAGCTGCCATTGCCTGTACGAGTCGAAGCGGTCGGTCCGGTGGCGGCCCTCGCAGGCGACGACGTTGAGCGCGCACGGCCCCAGCACGTCGCGCTCCAGCACTCGCCGCCGCTCGCTGGCCCTCGGCATCGTCGCCTCCAGCACGTCGAACACGGCCGAGAAGTAGAAGAGCGCCTTCCGGAACCTCGTCGGGAAGGAGTTGCCGGCGAAGCCGTTGACGACGCCGTGGGTGAAGACGGACGGCCGCATCCCGCGGATGCTGGCGAGGACCCGGTCCCTGGGGCTCGGGCCGCCGTCCACCACCACGCTGTCGTCGGCCAGCGTCTCGAGCTTGAAGAGGCTGTTCACGACGACCACCGCGCCGGGGTCGTCGACGGCAATGCCCAGCTGGTCGGCGCCGATGGCGTCCCATCTCGCCGCCGCTACCGCGTGGGACTTGAACGGCACGCCGATGCCGCGGGCGTATGCGCTCAGGCTGCGCCCGGTCTCCTCGATGCGGCTGGCTGGCCGGAACCCCAGCTGGGGCAGGTCGACGAAGGTGATGATCACCTCCGGCGGGCCGCATCCCTGGCCGCCAGCCGCCGCAGCAGGCCCGGCCACTGGAGCCCCAGGTGGAGGCCGTAGTCCACGACGTGCAGCCGGGGGCTCCCGGCGGCGGCGCGGCGGATGGTTTGGTTGGCGAACGTGAAGGCCACCTTCTCGAAGCTGCAGGTGGCCACGAAGAGTCGGTAGGCGTTGAGGAACTCGGCGCGGCTCGCCGCCGCCGTCATGAGCGGCGGCGGCGGGCTCGCCGTCCCCGTCCCCGCGCCGGCGAGACGCGCCTCCAGCGCCGCGGCGAGGCAGTGCGCCAGGCGCTGCGTGGCGTCCCCCGTGGGCGACGCGTGCTGCTTCACCTGCCGGAGCAGCTCGCGCGCGCCGCGGCGGTCGTCGTCCACCACCTGCGCGCAGCGGACCAGCAGCGTGAGCATGTCCACCTGCTGCTGCTGCTGCTGCTTCGTCTTCCTCCGCCGCCGCCACGCATCCCTGGCGGCCGCCTCGTCCGCCATGGCGGCGCGCAGGTGCTCCATCTCTTCCTTGGGCAGCTCACAGTCGCTGGCCGTCATCCTGGCGACCATTTCGTCGTCTGCTGGCGCGGCCATCGCCATCAGCTTGCTTGCTCTGCCGGTGATCTCCATGTGATGAGGCTCCGGGCTGATGACGAGCCTGTCGTCTCTGGGCAACAGCTTGCTGGCTTCCTCCCTGCCCCTGAGGAACGCCATGTTCAGCAGGTCCGTGCTGCTGATACGCACACGGTGTTGTGCTCCGGCGGCCTCCATGGCAACAGCGTTCCGTCTTCCTCCTGAGGCACGCTGCATCATTTGGTCTTCGGGGATTTGCAAAGAGGGAACCACAAATACATGGAGAGTAGCACCTGGCAGTTGTCACTGTAGGTCCTGATTACCACCATACCAGAATATCTATGATATATCAGCATTAAATGCTTTTCAGCGCCCCTGCAGTATTATTTACTTCACAGGGATCTGAGAAAGGGTATCACTCAGTATTCATTCATTCAGAAATGGCGTCTTCAGCAACCCATGTAGAGTGGGCATAGAGGATGCGCCCCTTCCACCCTTGCAGCAACCACTGGCCATCCTCGCCGACAAAAAAGTCCCTATGATGGTCCTTCATCACCTTCTCTTTCAGTACCTTAACTATGTTTGGTTTCAGTGGCAGCTGCCTCAGGCCTGCCCGCTGGTTCCTCACCTGCCATTGTCTATACTTCTCAGGACGGTTCACCAGGTCCACACCCTCACAGGCAATGACATTCAGCACAGAGTGCCCCAACATGCCCTGTTCGAGCACTGACCGCAGTTTACACTCCCTTGGGATGGTTGCATCCAACATGTCAAAAAGTGCACTGTAATAGAACAGAGCCTCCCGAAAACGTGCTAAGAAGGAGGTGCCATATGAGCTATTGACAACACCCTGGATGAAGACATCAGGTCGCATCTTCCTGATGTTATTGAGGACAGTATCCCGGGGGCTCGGGTTATCAAAGTAGATACTCTCATCCATCAAGATACTGAAATTAAAGAGGTCAATCACGACAAGCACCTCATCAGCATCCGTTTTCAAGTTGTCGGTGCAAATTGTCTCCCACCTTGCGGTGATGGAATGGAACTTGAATGGCACACCAAACTCACGTGCACACTTGCCAAGCCGGTGCCCCGTATCCTCAATCCCCTCAGATGGACAGGACCTCGGCTGGAGGCGGCTTATAGCAGTTATCTTCACCTCTGGTGGGCCACCTTCCCTATTTGCCATCCAGCGGAGCAAGCCTGCCCACTGGAACCCATGATGGGGACCGTAGTCTACAATGTGAAGCTTGCTCTTCCCCGCCATGGCATGCTCAATGGTCATAATGTTGAAAAAGAGGGCCACCCTGTTGAAGCAGCAGGCTGCCAAGTAAAACTTGTAGGCCTGTAGGTACTCTATGACCAAGGGCCCCTCTGCCGTCAGCAATTGCCAAAGTTGGCTCCCTGTGCCTGCTAGACGTGCCTCCAGCCCCTTGGAGAAACATTGAGCCAGCCGTTGTGTGTCATCCCCTGTTGATGATGCATTCTGCTTTATCTGCTTTAGTAGCTCCTGCGCGGTCATGACACTGCCCGCAGCCATCGCCTGCGCACAACGAATCAACAATGTGCATAGGTCCACCACATCAGTCCTCATCTTGCTACCACTCTTCTTATCATTCATTGCCTCATCGGCCTTGGCGCTGCGCAGCTTCTCCATGTCCTTGATGCATGTTTCGTACCCGCGCAGCATCATTTTATCGAACATCTCTTCAAGCTCTTCCATCATCATCATAGCTTTGCTGGCCCTGCAAACCTCCCTCTCATGATGCTCGTCCCTGTTATACCTCTTCTTGATTACCCTATGATTGACACATTCTTGGTTCACCAGCTGGTCCTTTCTAATGCCATTGTCTTTTGGCAAAAACCTGCTTGCCTCTTCAATGCTCTTCAAGAATGCGCCCGCTGCATCCTCACCCTTGGAGAAGGCTGAGCTGAGAGTGCACTGATTGCCGTTGCGACCCTGCAATAAATTATTGGCCCCCTCCATGTTGCACTTGTGTGTGGTGTTGTCACTGTTTGCACTGATGGAAGGGGAGAAGAGGATTTGGGCAAAGGGCTCCTGCACCTGGAGAAGTGCAGGGTGATCAGAGTTTCCGCGCAAGATTTTGTCTTCAGTATCATCCTCCATGAGAAAACGCGAGATGTAGGAGAGGACCATGTCATCAGGGAAGAGTGAATCCTGACTATCATCAGTGTCCATTGGTGACAAGATTGTGAGACCCTCAGAAAGAATTCGTCCGTGGTGGTGGTGATGCTCAAGCTGTAGAAGAACAGACCTTGTTAGGTGCAAGTGTTTAATGGTCTGAATGTTGCTTGGATATAGAGGAGATAATAGCTGGCTACTGCACATAACAAACAAAGATACTAGTATCTTTTTCTTAGGCTGGGACGATTTTATCAAGGAATAAAAGGATAAGTAGTTAAGAACAAGAAAACCAAAATCTATAAAACAACCCAACACACACGCAGAGGAAAGATACTAATATATTCTTCTACCTATTCTTGAGATGCTAAGCGCATTTAAATGTAAATTAATTCTTGGGATACATGATTGTTTTTTTTTGACATAAGTTATGGTCCACTATCATCTCAAAAACATTTTACTTAAAGCTCCACTTCTTTTCTTTTTCTTGAACGCGCAGGAGCTCCACTTGTGTATAGAGGGTAAAAAGACAAATCTTCTTAAGGGGTCAATTAGACAAATTGATATAGTTGTAGGAGTAAGTTGAACCAAGAAATAGTTTATGGATTTATATAGACTTTGGCCATACTTACGGGGGAGTAACTGAGATTTATTTCTTAAATAAGCTTAGACTAGTATAAGGTATTGATGATCAGAAACACATAATAAAGAAGAGTTTCACGGCAAGCAGTATGTGTCTTACCAGAACTTTAGCTCATTAGCTGCAACATATCTACGCTGCCTGAATATGTGTTGTCCCAAGTGAAGATATTATTATTTCTGATTTGCTCTCCACTGATCCAAATTACTGGGTATTGGAATCACCACCAAAGCTTGACATGTCAAGAGGTTGCTTGCACACAAGGACAAAGAAAAGATATTGACAAAAATAGAGACAACGAGGCACCATCCCATTTATCTTGGTGTTGGAGCCATCCTTTGGCCATTGTCCTATCAAAAGCAGCAAGATTATGGTTTGAACAATTTTATACGACTGATCTTAGGATTTTGTCTGTTCCATTCATAAAGGGGTCCAGAAAAACCTTGAAAATGTTTTTCTTTTCTAGAAATTGCCAATGTTTTTCGCTGGTAGCAAATATACCCGTATATCTTGACTTTTGAAAAAAGAAGTCACTTTTCAATTTGTTACAAGTGCAATAACTCATGCAGCGTGCAAGAACCTACTTCTGATAATTTTTCTGAACTCTGTAGGATGCAATTTATAGCACATTTACAGAACATGAGATACTGCCTCATTGAACAGTGTATCTTTCTCAGTTACTTGATCACAATACATGGTAAGTGGGATTGGGATTTGCGTACTATGATTTCTGGACTGTATACCTATGACATGCAGATATATGAATAGCAATATAAAATGTTCTTCAGAAGCCGCTGAATCAGTCCTTAATGAGTGCACTGTTGAACAAATGGTACACATGGACAAGTGCTTGTTGGGTGCTGCTAAAGACCATGTTACCGTTCAGCAGCAAGAAACCAAAGGTTCATTTAGAAGGGACATCTTCTGCTACCCATGTTGAGTGGGCAAAGAGGACGTGCCCAGTCCACCCCTGCAGCAGCCATTGACCGTCCTCGCTGATCAAAAATTCATTATGGTAGTTCTGCTTGACTTTTTCCTTCAGTTCCTTGACAATGTGTGGTTTAAGTGGCAACTGTCTCAACCCAGCCCGTTGGTTTCTCACTTGCCACTGTTTATATTTCTCAGGGTGGTCCATCAGGTCTACACCCTCGCAGGCAATGGCATTCAGTGCCCCGTGCCCCAGAAAGCCCTGCTCCAGCAGCACGCGCAGTTGGTTCTCCCGTGGGATTGTTGCATCCAACATGTCAAAGAGTGCCGTGTAATAGAATAGAGCCCCGCGGAACCGAGACAAGAAGGAAGAACCACATGAGTAGTTCACAATGCTCTGAATGAAGACATTTGGCCGCATATTCCTAATGTTATTGAGGACAATATCCCTAGGGCTTGGGTGATCAAAGAATACACTCTCATCCATCAAGGTACTGAAATTAAAAAGGTCATTCACGACAAGCACCTCATCATCATTTGTCTTCAAGTCCTCGATGCATACTTTCTCCGACTTCATCATGATGGCATGGAACTTGAATGGCAAGCCAAATTCACGGGCACACTTACTGAGCAACATCCCTATATCCTCAGTTCGTTCAGTTGGGCAGGACCGTAGATTGGAGCAACCTATGGCGGTGACCTTCACCTCTGGCGGGCCACCTTCCCTACTTGCTAACACGCGGAGCAAGCCTGCCAAATGAAACCCAAAACGTGGACCATAATCCACAATGTGCAGCTTGCTTTTTCCTATCATGGCATGCATGACAATCATAATTAAGTAAGTTACTGCCACCTTGATGAAGCTCCCAGCTGCCAGGTACAACTTGTAGGCCTGGAGGAACTCCATGACTGATGGGCGCTCCGTAATAAGCAACTGCCAAAGATGGCTACCGGTTCCCAGTAAGCGTGCCTCCAGCCCCTTGGCGAAACATTGAGCTAGCCGTTGTGTGGCATCCCCTGATGCTGATGCATGTTTCTTGATCTGCTTCAGTAGCTCATGTGCACACATGTGATTGTTTGCAGCCACCGCCTGTGCACAAAGGACCAACAATGTGCGCAAGTCCACCACATCCCTTGTCTTGTTGCTAATGCTCTTTCTGTTATTCTTCTTTGACTCCGTGGCCATGGAAATACGCAAATTGTCCATGCTCGTGATGCATACCTCGTAGCTGTGAAACATCATCTCGTTGAACATCTTGTGCACACCAATCTCCTCCTGCTCCATCATCTTTACAGCTTTGCTGGCCCTGCTTACCTCATCTTGATGCTTGTCCCTGTTGTATCTCTTCTTCACCCCACAGTGGCTGCTACTTTCCCTAGACATACAATTCACCAGTTCATCCCTTCTAGAACTATTGTCATTGGGCAAGAACATCCTGGCCTCTTCCATGCCCCTCAAGAATGCACCCACTGCATCCACGCCCTTGGAGAAGGCCGGGTCCAGTGTGCTTTGGTGACCATTGTTATTCT